>NC_137817.1:34823081-34930581 GCF_963921795.1 Nannobrachium achirus
TATGTTTTTCTTTCTTTTTTTCTTTCTTTTTTCATTGTGAAATACAAAATGTTGTCTCTCTTTGTTTTATAGATTGAGCTGTTGCACAGTGTCTCTTAGTTACCAGAGAGCCACCCTTCTTGGCCAGGTGTAACGTTAGTATCAGTGTCAGGTAGCCTAATATCACTCCTGACAGGTCAAGGTCTGAGGAGTTGCTCTTAGCTTCATCTCAACTGTGTAGATAGAGGTACACAGAAAATGTACAGAGATGTCATTGGGGGGAAAAATTCGCCCTTCCTCAGCCTCTGGAAAAATAGAAACTCTTCCTATTCCCAGGTATGCTGCTGCTTTACTTTACACCTTCCTAATGACTGTAGATGTGAAATTGCTTTCCATATTTGAAGTTGAATCTCCTCTTTTTTCTCCTTAATTTTTGAAGTGTATTTACGTAACTTTATACTGGTAACTTAAATCTTCTATAAAGGTGATGTCTAGCTGATTTAGTTTGAGATATTTGCATTTGTGTGTGTGTGTGTGTGTGTGTGTGTGTGTGTGTGTGTGTGTGTGTGTGTGTGTGTGTGTGTGTGTGTGTGTGTCTACCATATGTCTATCCACAAGAGAACATCCTTATCGCTCAGAGAATGTTTACTGTTGCCAAGGCAATGAAGAGTTGCCTTCAGTGGCAACTCAGAGTTGTTAGTTACTATGAAACATTGGAAGTGTAGTTATATTTAACTCATTACAATCATGTTCATTTACCGTAATAGATTTTCTGTCAAACAAAGAAAGGAGCGCACACACTGGTATTGTGAAAATACTGACCAGTTGTCTGTGCTATATTCCAGTAAATAGTGGTATACAAGACAAGTATACATGGCAGTAACATGCAAAAAATGTTGTTACATTGGGTTAATGATGTCAAATGAACTATATATCCTCACACAGATACCTGTAAATGAGCTATCATGGACTACTGGCAGTTAAAGGAGTAGTTCACCCCAAAATGACCTTTTTTCTATTGATTAGTCACGCCATGGAGACTAGAGTTCAATAATATTTTTAGTTTTTTGTCGCATTCCTAAGACAGAAATGTGATAACAATAAATTTACCCCCATTCGTTCCGGATGGGGACACATTTCGAAGCGGGTCCCCATCCGGAATCAATGGGGGTAAATTTACTCTAATCAAATCTTTGTCTTGGGAATGTGACAAAAACCCAAAAATATTCTTGAACTCTACTCTCCATGGCGTGACTAATCAATAGAAAAAAAGTCATTTTGGGGGTGAACTACTCCTTTAAGCAAAGTATTATGTGCTATTTGTCTACGTAAAAATACGGCTGTTTTACATCATAGACAACAATCTAAAAGCAACTATAATAATTAGGTAAAGATAAGTCCTGCACGCTTCAGATTCACAGAAGGTAGAAGGCCTCAACATGGACAACTTTCATCAAAGAAAATAATACCTGGGCACTATAATAAAATATACGGGATGAGGATGACGTACCCCTGCAAAACAATAAAAAGCGTGCAGTAGTCTCAGCTCCTGAAGTGATTTTCAACAATAAATTGTTCAATTTGAGCCCAGTGTAGACAGCATGTTTTGTCTAAATGAGTAAGAGACTTTCAAATTCCATAGCATCCTGTGTGAGCTGCAGAGCAAGGGTGAGAGGAGAGGAAGTGCTTCTGGGCCTGAGTGTTGGGGGGAGATAGTCAGCAATGAGTCCCTGGCAGCAAGCAGCTCTGCAGCTGGAAAACATCCACCTGAATGGTTGGAGCGAGAGTTGTTGAACCTGGACAGACATCGTCATTCTGTTACTCTTGGTGATAAAGCTCATAGTACAAGACGACACCACAGTGCTAATCCATCTCCCAGCCTCCGCAACCTTAAGGTACAGTCAGAAGGATCGAGACCTGCTCCTGTATGAAAGCACAAATGTCAATTCAATCCATTTAAATTTTAACTAACACATCTCCTTAGTGATCCTAGTCTAACTTTCAGCCATGTATCTCTTTGTATTATTGTGTATGTATTATGTAGCCCAGTAATGTGTAATGTTTATTGTGAATGTATTTGCCAAGTGTAACTTTTGTTTAATTGCTTGTTTTCACCTCAAGGTGTCACTAGAGTGTTACCTGTAATCTGGCCTGGTTAGAAATACAATTTCATTGACTGATTTACACTAAAATTGACACTCATCTCAAGCAGAGCCATAGTGAAATCAAGCAAAAAAATATTCAACTCACTCATTACCTGACTGGTGCACTGGAGTAGATAATGCATCCAGACAGCCCAGGCCATGTTTCATTTCAAATTAAAACAAAGCAATTACTGTGCCATCTCCTATATATAGGAGTCCTATATTGTAAGTACAAATGACAGCTTTTAAATGGACAGGAATGACACAGGAAGGAGGGTAGTACACATAATGTATGCTGAACTTTAGGCATTCAGTTTCAACTGTCAGTGTTAATCATTACCTCTCGGTTAAGAAGATTAGACATTTTCTGCAATGGATTAGGCACACAATACAATCATCATTGTTAATTTAAATCTGAGCATTAAAATGTACCTACAGTAAATGGACCGGTCCACAATGGTCAAGGCTTACAGTCAAATGAACACTGACGGTTTATTGAGATGGATTTGGAAGCTTGCCAATATTACCACTTTCAGGTTATTCATGATAACACACAAAACTGATTAAGCAATTATCCTAACAACGCGGGAGATATCAAGGGAAAACCATGACTCCAGTTGCATCCTTGAAGGATTAGGGCTGTTTATCCCTGTTATTTATTAGGGATAGATCAAAGCATCTCCATGGATGAAAAGGCTGTTGCTAGGAAACTATGTCAAGTTGAAGAGAGGCCATTAACAGATAGAGCATGGCATGTCATCTGCCCTTGTGTGCACTTCTCATGGACACTTTCATGGTGGTCCTTTCATCCCCACAGGCTCTGAAATCGGCCTATAATACTCAAAGGTAGCTTAGCCATGGTGTGCATAGTTTATGTGGAGGGTATTGTTGGAGTTCATTCTTAATCACCTCTCACTAACCTTGTGCTGTATTTTTAGCATTCAGAATGTATTAACTGGCTGGTAAGTGGACTTGCAATGGACTGTCAAACATTGAAGGAGCAACTTTGTCTATCAAGCTCTCTATTCTCATGTGTATTCATCCTCTCTCCCCATTAAGATCGACCAGAGGGTATCCCTTGACAACCTACAGAAAATGAAATTGGCATTTGAGGTACGCAATATACAGTTTCACATATTTGGCAATATGCTGTATGTATTTCATGGGCTGTGCAGCTGATTTATTGTGTTTCCCTTCATGGAGGAGTTTGAAATGGGTGGCTTGAGAACCCTTGATGAGATACATTTTGGACTAATAGTGAAGAGGTGTTTGGGGTTGCAAAACATGGTAAGAAGAACATTTTATTTCTGAATCCCTGCCTTTCTCTCTTTTTGTGTTCAAAAGTTCAGTCTGTATAATAATTCTCTTATTTAAAGTGTTCATTCTTGAATTTCACAGAGCAATGCACATATACAAGAGTTATTCATGAAGATTGATTATTCAAGCCAGGGAAGGATTGCATGGGTGAGGTGAAATTCATTATTATCTTCTATATGACATAGAGATTACTTTCATTTGGCAGTTTACAAATGACTTGTAATTGCATGCAGATTCTACAAGTGCTTTGAGAACCCAAAAGCGAAAATGAAGATGAAAGTGGGTTGCTTGAACTAATTACGTTTTAAGGCTGTTCTCAGGCCTGGTACCGACCAAGGTCAAGTTAAACAAGCTGATTCAAATCACTTTTATTTTAGTTTCAGTGCACAGGGATTTGTATCATCTTTTTCTTTCTTTATTCATCACTCCCAACTGTACTTATACTGTACCTGCTCGCAGCCAAGCTTTGGATTGCTTCTCTTTCATGGCCATTTTGTCTCATCTCATATTGTGTAGACCTTTTATATCCTCAAAACAATGGCTACATTATAATGCAGGAATTTTAATTGCTTCTTAATTTTATGGTGTAGGATGAGTTCTGCACATACATGCAGCTGGAGTACGCAGAAAAGGAAGAGTCTGTAATACGCAGTAAGCAGGTGGCATTATCTCTGCCAGCCACCATTAAGACCATGTGTCATGGAGATCCAATTGTAAAAATTCGCTCCACTCCTGATGGTACCATCATAACAGTACGAGAAGGCGGGACAGTCCGCTACTGGAACCCTGAACTTCAAGTAAAGAGGACCAAAAGCGTGTTTGTATGTTTCATCTTGTGTATATCTACATACTTTGGTGCACATGCATGCGTAATGCTTTGTTTTGTATTCATGATTGATGCTCTTGCTCTTCACATTGTGAAAAAATGGCAGGCTAGATAAATATTTACATTGTTTTGACTGAACGGCAGCAATAATGCACACATTATTTCTGTCTTTCAGTCAAAACAATGTTAATATTTCAACTTGACCTGTGTAATCCTTAATCCTTATCCTATTCATATAACTGCCATATAGAACATCTAATGCAGCTTTGAGTTTTACTTGCACTAGTAACATATGTGTATTGTGTACAGTTGAATTCAGTGTTAATGTTTAGTATGAATTTAGATGTGGTAAGTTGAAGGAGAAAATATTTTTCAAATAAAGTATATTTGACACAGATGGCACATATGCTATTCTTAATAACTAGTTATACACCTTTTTGTTTCATCTACTTTCTCGGTTTCCATAACAGATTTTGAACATGGACTTGTTGGTTTCTACTTTATTATTCATTCATAAGCCATCTAAAAGTAGCTGTTGGTTTACCTTATTTTAGATTGTTTTTTGTAAATTGTGCTTGCAGTTGTCGGTTTTCTGTGGGTTCGCCTTTTGTCCTGCAAAATGTCCTACAATATTGCACTTGGAGGATATGTTCCTTTGTCTGCAATGTAACTTTTTATTATTTTATTCCAGCCTGAAAGACCTCTAAACCGGAAGCCAAAGTGGGCAACTGATTTTATCCCTATGATGCAGTACAACAAGCTAATCATTGGAACAGGGTAATATGCAAAGAATTTCATAGCAAATTGGATCATGCAGACCACATTTAATCAATACATTCACCATGCTTATAGACAGCAGTGTATAAGTGGTTTATAACTATGATCCTCTCTTTGCAGAGAGAGAGAAATTCAACTTTATGAGCTTTCTTCTCTGGAGCCTTACTGCCAGATTAGTGCCCTGGACACGGTACCTCTGACATTAGACTACTGGTAAGTATTGCCCTGTACTGGTGGGTTAACATCATCCTCCATATAAATCTAATGCTATCCTCTTTCTACAGTTACACTGGCCCTGATGAATGTTGCATTCTCTATGGCGATGCCCAGGTACAATGTTCCATGCAGTCATTCAGCACACAGATCACAATTGATTACATCCATCTCATTTTATTATGCGAGAGGTTAATTTTTCTGTTTGTGATCCAGGGCTGCATAAATGTCATATTCATTTCCTGTGTTGGAGAGACACTGAGGTGATTTAGCCACTTTCACTTATTTTACTTGATGTATGAACTGTCACTATAGTTACACAATCTGAGTCATCATGACCTAAAACTGATTTCACAGCAACAGTCACAAATTAGGACTGTTATTATTATGGGGCATCATAAGTGTGTTAAAGGTTAACAATATCCACTGTCCATTTGTTACAAACATGTAAAAAACATTGGAAGGTACGGCATAGATCATTATGAGAGGAATTACAATAAAGCACAACTATTAAACAAAGGGCAACTGCATGCAGCAATGGCTGTGGGTTTTAAGCTTAACAGCCTTACTTGGGAAGCCTTTTTGTGTTTGTTTTTGCTACTTTCTGATAGTGCCTAATGCCTATAAGGCCTAAGTAATCTTTTGCATCAGGTGGCTTCCAATCTTATTCATTGTATGAGGGCCTGTTTGGAAGCTCTACTCTCCCCACTCTCTCTCCCCAATGAAATTCTGCTCAAATAAATATGGGTTTAGATTCTGACTTGCTTTATATTGACAACAGAAGCTTATGGTCAATATGAATCCTAGTTTCCTTAGACTTTTCATGATGGACAGGTGGTTCATTTTATGCAGAGCAGCATAACCAAAGACAACTCCAATTTCGCACTCACTGCAGCATAACCACAGTGAAGCCTTTTGGACGAGATATTGACCAATGCATCATGTCCTTGTCTCACTGCTCATGCGAAAAAAGGAAGAAAAAAAATAGTCGTCATTCAGTGATTTCCCCATGAGCAATTTATTATTTATCATGTTTTTGCTTCCACATGTGCAATGTACAATAGTGGTTGATACAGACTCCAGCATTCCTCTTGCATGTATGATAATATATTCCAACACATTTATTTGTAGAATATGGAAGAAATTACCAAAGACTGAAAATGTGCCCAACATAGCAATAGACAACGCAGTGCTTTCTCCAAATGTGAGTTTTACCCGATGGAAGGTCCATGAAGACTGGGTGACGAAGGTGAGGTTTAACCTTTCCAAGCAATCCAACTATCTGTTTCCTCAATACTGGCAGTAACCTTAAAATGAGCCTGAACATATGCAACAAATAATGGTCATTCTGAAAAGGAAATGTAATGTTTCTGCTCTAATTTGATTTTAGGTGAAGTATTTCCAAAACATTCGTGCCATTATTTCCACCTCAAACCACGAAGCAACTGCTCTTGTCATAGGTAATTATTGTCCTTCTCATTCTTTTAGCCTTGGTTTGGGTTTTTATCATTTGAGTTATATGTTCATGATCCAAATGCTTTCTATAAGAACCCAAAATGAAAATGAAAAAAAAAAAAAAAAAAAAAAAATCCTTGCCAGGTAGTGTCCTGCCTTCAACTAACATTGAGAGGCAAATGAAAGAGATCAAAGACGTCTACCATGATGGCAAGTCCAAGAAGGTCCAATCGAGCTGGACTCCGCAACCGCGGGCATCATGTGACCAGACAGTCTTCCCCATCTACAAAGGTGTGAAGACGTTTGACCTTTGCAAGAAACACAACTTGTTGGTGACCGGAGGCATGGACAGACTCATACGCTTGTGGAACCCTTATGTTCCTGGGTGAGACATTCTTATACTGTATAGACAGTCTTCTTAGGCCTACAGTAGTTTAAATCATTGGTTCTCAACCTTTTCAGCGACCCCCCAAATAATCATATTTTAACTGGGGACCCTGACAGCACTAAGAGTTGAGGCATTACATTTTATATAACACGGTCCTATTGTGAAAATAGCAGCACAATTTCTGCCTCTAATGTTTGACAATTTGGCCAATGTTTAATCTGTCATTTTAGAGGAATTAAAAAGTCCTTAAATTGTCACTCTAGAAATGTGCATGTATCCTCTTTACACTTAAACTTTATCTTGGTATGTTTTCTGTTGAGTGAGAAAACAGTGTTTCACATTTAGTTAATCATCTGGGGACCCCCCAAAATAATTTGGGGACCCCCCTGGGAGTCCTGACCCACAGGTTGAGAACCACTGGTTTAAATATTGGGAAGTCTTATTTCCCATTGTTTTGTTTTTTTTCTTCAACAGGAAACCGACTGGCTTCTTGGAGGGCCACTCTGCCCCCATATTCTACCTCCGTATTTCCTCAGAGGACAATCAGATCTTCTCTATCTCCATGGACAACACTGTTAAAGTGGGTCAGATTCTATCACTCATCGCTCATTAATTGCATCCTGTCCTAGTCAATATGGTATGAAATACATTCTTATGCAGTAATTTGAAGCCATTTTGTTGAATCTCCTTTCAGATCTGGCATATTCAAGATCAGTGTTGCTTGTTTACAGCACACCCGAAAGCCAGCCTGATTCGCGGTGACATATCTGCATGCCTCTATGCTCGCTCAATGAAAGCCATTTACATTGCAGCAGAATCAATGGCTTTGCTCTCTCTTAAAACACGGTTGGGTTTTTATTATTACCGTATTTTAATCTAAATATAGCTCATGTAAATTTCAAATTCTGTAGATAATTTTGAGATATTAAGGCTATGTTATCATAAAGACCAAGCCTTTGAAATGTTTCTTGAAAAGCAAGAGAATGCACTGTAATTAATCAAAACATATACTATAATAGGCTATGATATAAAAACAATTAAACATTCATAGAAATTACATTATGTTAAAGTGGATCCTTTTATCAACTGTATGTTATCTTTTCAATTCAAGGCCACAGGCACATGGCCATCTGATTGTTTCACACAATGAGCCCGTCATGTGTTGTGGCTTCAGCAAAGCCTTTCGTCAAGTCATCAGTTGCTCCGAGGGATCTGTGAGTTAAACAAATTTATCACGCCAACGCCAGATATATTTTTAAAACATTTATACCCTTTATTCTGGGGCGAACATTCTGTGGCCTTGTGAACTTGAAGATAAGCTAGTAGAGAAAAAGAGCTTTGTGTAAATGGAAAAAAGTGGGGACCAATTATAGACCTAGTGGGTCCCCAGTCGACGATATAGGCTTTTAATCTACGTTAAAATAATACCTAAGATGGATAACTCAGCTACATTTAGTCTGCAACAGTAATATTATTGCGCACTACTACGGTATATTCTAATCAGTGTTTGGCCTTAGGTGGTAAAGGTCTGGGATTTCAATACCGGGCATCAGGTTTTCGAGTTTGGTGGTGCACACGGCCGGTCTGCCATTACATGCATGACGTTTGACTCCAAAGGAACAAGGTATTGTACTTGTAGGTTATTAACTCTATATGAATTCTATTTAGCTGCTACTGTACATTATGATGGTGTCTCCACTTTTTTTCCACAGACTTTTCACTGGAGGAAGAGATGGCTGTCTGAAAGTCTGGAACTTCAACAATGGACAGTGCCTAAAGATACTAAAGAAAGGCAGGTATTTTTCATGTCTTTGTCCCAATACAGAGAGTGATGGGAAATACGGTATATTCCCCAATTCTATGCATTATAACTTTCTAATAACTTTCTATTCCTTGTAGATGGTAAATGTCATGAGGTGTGTGACTGCGTCTATCTTACAGTCCACAGGAATGCGTAAGTAACAATGTGGTATCTGTCAGTTACTGACTCATTAGAAACTGTCACTCATATTAATTGTGATCACGTTGTCTTTTGAAGCTTTGTGATATCTGTTGGCTGGGATCAGACGATTGACATTTACACTGTGAGTACAAAATGAAAGACAAAGATCTGTGGACCATGCAGATAATATTTTACTGTACTGTACTGTGCTGTGCTCTGTACTGTGCTCTGCACTGTAAGAGCACTTTCAGTTCTATTTCACATATTTTTCAATTCGACTGGCTCCCACTCTCCATCCATTTTCATTAGCAGTTGGAACATCTCTCTCCAGATCACAGCGTCATGCATAATGTACCCTTAAACCAAAATGTTTAAGTTGTGTAATCAAGCAGTGGAAACTCTTATTCTGTGAAGTTTGCAAGAGCTTCTGTTTAATATCAGGTTTGAAATCATATTTATACAAGGAAACAAGGATGTCTATTGTCTATGGTTTGTTGACTGTGCTCTAACTTTGTTAGGACACACCGGAGGTACCCCATCATGTCCAGAGGCCGCAGCCGGCATGGCAAGATGATCAGGTAGTAACTGAGTGCCAAACAGTTTACAGAAAGGAATTTCATGACTAACAATGGGAAGTGATTTTAGTTTTATTTCCCTCCCAACTCGTCTTTTGAAGTGTGATGTATTCAATCATTATCTCTGCACCTTCTCAAATACTGTACCTGTATGCCTGTGGTGAGAATGCCACGGAGAATCATCTATCTATAAATGCGAGAAGTCTCTGCGTGTGTGTGTGTGTGTTTGTAATCCGCGTATCTCGAGAACCGTTCGTCCCACCGGCTTCAGATTCGGCACGCGCGTTCCCCGCCGCGGCACGGAGTGCAGTGCCGGGTCTCGACCCGACCCGACGCGCGGTTTTCCCAAACCGGCGCGAAACGTTCGGAATCTCCTTATGCGGGGTTGATTGTTGACATCAGGCTGTTTCTGAGGAAATCGGCGAAAGCTCTGACTCATTGTGACATCACTTCATAAAAGGCTCTGACATCACGTACGCCACATGAGTCAACAAAAAATCTCTGTGAGTGTGTATGTATGTAGGTAATCCACGTATCTCGAGAACCGTTCGTCCCACGGGCACGCGCGTTCTCCATATGGGCATAAAATGAATGCCCCCATATGAGAACCGTTCGTCCCACGGGCACGCGCGTTCCGTCCCACGGGCACGCGCGTTCTCCATATATGGGCATAAAATGAATGCCCCCATATATGGGCATAAAATGGATAAAGGGACACAGACAGACAGATTCAGAGATCTCCATATATGGGCGTGAAATGGACGCAAATAGACAGATATCTCCATATATGGGCATATATGGGCAGACGTACGCCACATGAGTCAACAAAAAATCTCTGTGAGTGTGTATGTATGTAGGTAATCCGCGTATCTCGAGAACCGTTCGTCCCACGGGCACGCGCGTTCTCCATATATGGGCATAAAATGAATGCCCCCATATGAGAACCGTTCGTCCCACGGGCACGCGCGTTCTCCATATATGGGCATAAAATGAATGCCCCCATATATGGGCATAAAATGGATAAAGGGACACAGACAGACAGATTCAGAGATCTCATACGGCATAAAGGGACACAGACAGACACACAGACAGACGGATACAGAGATCTCCATAAATGGGCATAAAATGGACGCAAATGGCATATATGGGCATAAAATTTACGCAGAATCACAAAGATCTCCATATACGGGCATAAAGGGACACAGACAGACAGATTCAGAGATCTCCATATATGGGCGTGAAATGGACGCAAATAGACAGATGGGCATAAAATGGATAAAGGGACACAGACAGACAGATTCAGAGATCTCCATATATGGGCGTGAAATGGACGCAAATAGACAGATATCTCCATATATGGGCATATATGGGCAGACGTACGCCACATGAGTCAACAAAAAATCTCTGTGAGTGTGTGTGTATGTATGTAGGTAATCCGCGTATCTCGAGAACCGTTCGTCCCACGGGCACGCGCGTTCTCCATATATGGGCATAAAATGAATGCCCCCATATGAGAACCGTTCGTCCCACGGGCACGCGCGTTCTCCATATATGGGCATAAAATGAATGCCCCCATATATGGGCATAAAATGGATAAAGGGACACAGACAGACAGATTCAGAGATCTCATACGGCATAAAGGGACACAGACAGACACACAGACAGACGGATACAGAGATCTCCATAAATGGGCATAAAATGGACGCAAATGGCATATATGGGCATAAAATTTACGCAGAATCACAAAGATCTCCATATACGGGCATAAAGGGACACAGACAGACAGATTCAGAGATCTCCATATATGGGCGTGAAATGGACGCAAATAGACAGATATCTCCATATATGGGCATATATGGGCATAAAATGGACCCAGAACTATATCTGCAGTGATCTCCATATATGGACATAAAATGGACGCTGACAGACAGACAGATAACAGATATCTCCATATATGGGCATAAATGGACACAGGCAAACAGATGGTCAAAACGGGTCCTATGACAACAGGTATAATGGGGTTTGCATTAAAGGGCGGGGCATTCATTCCCTATTTACGTTGTTCCGAGTTGGCCAGGTCGCCGACTAGACGCTGGGCCGCCCGAAGGGCGGCCCAGCTTCTAGTTATAGCAATGGAAATATTTTTTGACTGTGTGGTCAAAGAACAAACACATTAAGTAATTTACTGTTTGAAGTTGAGAATATCTATCTATCTGGAGTTTACAAATATTCTCTCTGAATAGGTACTGCGAGCTACCTCTGATGTGTAGTATCTCCATCGTGATACCTGCATCCCTGTCACTGTTTTAAAATAGGTCACTGGGTAAAAACTGGGTAAAAACACTGTTTCAATTAGAAAATTACTTATTTGGTTTTCTTGGTTATGCTATTCAGCTGAAGCCGTCACTCACAAAAGAGACCCACGTTATAGACCATACAAATGAAAGCTGATTCCTTCTCGTTCTTTGATCTACCATAGGAAGGGCCACACCACTGCTTGAATTGGTCCATCTCATTATGTTGACAGATAAGCCCACCTCTAAGTAGCCCTTCAAGAGAGCAGAAAATTACATTACATTGGACTAGAAGGAAAGGTGGTCACTTCTGATTAGTAGCAGTACCACTTCTTTAATTTGTTTCTCACTAATGGCATTCAGAAAGATTCCCTGCCTATGTGTACCGAGAATCTTAGGAATTCGTTTGGAGCTCTAGATTGACAGCCTGTTATTGCATTTCACAAGGTTTTAGCTTTGCTCCCAGTCAGCTGTACGGCACTGTAGCTGCAGAATAAAGCGCAAACTGTTTACTGATAGATTTCTGTAACCTTTGCAAAGATATCACCATCTTTGCCTGCTCTGTTTTCCTGTTGAGAATGGGTTCTTTCAGTCGAGGAACATGTCTGAATAAACATCTTCACAGCTGAGTTAAAGTGAGACATCAAAGTAATTGTGCTCATTTGATTAATTGCTACTGTAATAATTGTGATGCATTCACAATCATCAACAAAATGTAATAGTGTCAGTAGAATATTTTGTTTGTTTGTTTGTTTATTTATTTATGCATTCGTACATTTAGCTAGCTTGCTCATAGCTTCAATAACAAGTCGATCAAAATCTCTGATGGTCTTTGCTGAAACCCCCATCATCAGCTACAGTAGATATGGGGTAATGGGGTTAGGGGTCACATGAATTGTATATAAAACTAAAGATTCTGCTAATTGAGAGACCAATTGATCTGTTACTTCCCCTTTCTTCTATGGGTGAAAAATGTTAATGTCAGATAAGGTTTTGTCTATTTGATGATTTTTAATGATCAAATTTCATTATTGCGACCGTAGGTCGCATTTACTATCAAACCCTGCACAAAGTGTAAGTCAGTCTGTCTGTCACACCTCACACGTCACACTCTTGCCCTGCTCATATCTCCGCAACCGTTGCCCCGATCCATGCCAAATTTTGCACACACACTCCTTACCTGCCAAACTACAACCTCCAAGGACCCCCGGAGCTCCAGGGACCCCCAGGTCCCTGGGGGACCCCCAGATGTAAAAAATGACCAAATGTGCTAAACTGACCAAATGACCACCCCAACGGGGCTGCTCACGGGGAATTCCCGGGGACCACCGACTCCTGGTGCTCCAGAACGGATGCAAAAGTGGTGGCGCCCCCAGTGGAGGACCCCCTACACTGCAGCTCACATAAAATGCCGTAACTCCGGCTGGGAGCGACCGGGACAGCCGGGGCCGGTACCTATTTGTCCGCCTTGCCGGCGCAGAGACCCCACCCCTCATTTCTCACATGGCCCTCTTCTAGCGCCACCATGAGGCCGATTCTTGCAAAACACATTTTTGGACACTGCTCCTACAATTTTTGCCCTAAAATCACGCAAATCGGTACACAGTATGTCTACACTCATGTCATCAACATGGATCAGGAACATTTTGGCAAAACACATTTTTGCCCTATTTGTGGAGATAAGTGACCTACGGTCGCTTATCTCCCGATTAGGGAGTCTTACTGGTTATTTAGGCTACAACAAGACTAAACACAGGTTGGCACAATATGTACATACATTCACTTGCCAGGGTAGAAATTGTGATTTTAGGTCTAGAGTTCCCCCCATCCAGTCACTGTTGACTGTTGGATATGGGGATCATGAAAAGACTCTAAAAGCAAAGACTGCATGTCTACCTGAACATTATCATTATGATTGTGAGTCTTGGTGAGCCAAGAGCACTACCAAATGATTGTGTTAGATAACCTTTAATTCTCCAGCTACTCAGAACTATCAATCACTGTATGTTTCCAGAGAAAAGGCCATAAGGACGACATCCTGTGCATAGCTCAATGCCCTCCATCTCTTCTAGCCACCAGCAGCTATGATGGCGAGATCATCGTTTGGAATGTGATATCTGGACATATACAGTGTCGATTTATGAGCCCCATTCCACCTGAATACCAACATATTCAAGGTGATTGCACATTTCAACACATACATACTGTACATATACAGAAAAGTATGGTGAAACTAATGGTTTAATTCACAGCACATCTCCACAACCGGTAATAATAAGCTGCTCTATCAAAATTCACGATGTGTTGCAAATGTGTTGTTTTGTTGAGTAACAAAGAATACTTTAGGGTTAAAGGAACAATAGTTCCTATGATGTTTGCCTCTGATATTCAGGACTCAATACAAGTGTTCCGAGCATCATCTTCCTGAAGAATCTTACATCACACACAGGCCTCCTGTCTTCTGGAATCAACGGTCAGGGCTAATAACTTAAGCATCAATTACCGCATGCAGTCCTTGTGATAGAGTGATAACTATGACTTTTCTTTTGTTAAAGGTTACATCAATTTCTGGAATGTGCTCAGTGGAGGAAAATTTGTGAGCAGTTTTGAAGCAGTAAGATATCTCACTGCATCTAGCCATTTGAAGGGATTGATCACTTTTTTACATTCATTACAGTGGGTCAAACGATAGTGAGAGAGTGCAGATTTCATTGTTCTCCTCTCCTAATTTATTTCCGGTGCTGGCTGGGTAACAATTAGCCTCCTTGCAGACACACACTGAGATAACATACAGTATATCTTCAAAGTTCAATGGGTAATGACTGCAGCTTATACTCTACAGGTTAGGTCTTTGATTCCTGCTGGGGCTTCAAATGCTAATGAAGTAAAATGGTACGGTAAAAAAAGAGCTTTAGATAACCGCACCAAATGGCCTCCTGCTACTTGAGGTTAAATATTTCCCCTGAGTCCTGTTACATAACATTATACAGAAGACATTTCTTCATGGCAACATAGTAATTGACTGCCCCTTCCTCCAGAGGGAGAGCTTAGCTTAGCTGGTGTTCACATCAAGATGAAGGGGGGTGGGAGCCTATGACCCAGAAAACCCCAATTCATTCAAATATGTTAGAAAGTAAGCTTGTATTGTTGATATTTCCAAATTAATGTAACCTCACCTTTGTTTAATTCCTTCTTATTTTTATTTTATTTGAGATATATTTTATACCTTTATAGAACATAGCCTGCAAGGTTAAACCTTTTTTTTTGTTCTTTTTTTTCCAGTCTAGATTCCAACAACAGATAACAAAACTGGCAACGACAAAGGCCAACACATTACTATATGCGGCTGACCATGTTGGGTATATCTATATTTATGACATGGTGGCATTTGTTCTTGGTACAGAACTACAGCCACAAAGAGGTAGGTTCCACATTCTCTTCCCATTACCAGTGTTTTGATAAGATATGAACCAAAAGCAAGCTCTTCTTTGACAGTCATAGTTCACTGTTCCACAACAATAAAACACATCTTTATTTTTTCAATAATTCTGCAGAAAACTATTGGCGTGCCCACACCAGCAGAATCACTGGGTATGTAGTAAAGAGCAGTAAAATGTCATAGGCAAAACCAACGTCCATCATATATTTAAACATTCATTGAAGTCAAATGTTTGGTTGCACTGTGTAAGCATAAATTATTATTTCACCATGCAGGGAGCAGTAGGCTCCAAACTTCTGATGGGTACATATACTGAATAGAACCAAATCCGTCTGAGGCTGAGATGGTAGTAGCAGGGAACAGTGTCACTTGCAGCTGCAAGGGCAGTAGCCAAATAAAACACATTACAGTACAGGATGTGTAGGATGATCTGAAATAGAGGGTCAAATCAGTACAGGTGAGGTGCTGACTGAGGTGCATCTGCCAGTGAGTCAGGGAGCCCTACACTGTGTGTGAGTTAAGGTGTCTTGATATAAATGGCTTTTCCCATTCCATCATATGTCTTTTCTTATTTTGGTGCAGTCTGCAGATTGTTGACAATGATGAAGTGGTGCTCACCTCATCCACTGACTGCACTGTACGCCTCTGGAGTGCCTCTGGAGAGTTCATAGGTGTGTAAACATTTTCTGTTTCATTACTTCTGCTGTTAACATTATTAATAGACCATATTCACATGGCCATTTTGCTCCAACTTCATACACAGGGGATGGCAAACCATTCTCCTTCAGGGTGAATATGGGCACTGGCCAATGCAAATAAGATTAATCTTAAGAATAGAATCTGGGTACGCTCACATGCTCTCCTCCCGTTTCCATCCACAGGCACATTTGGACAATCTGAGGACTGGAGCGTCCATGTCTGTTCTTCCTGGAAGCATCCCGCTGTTCCATATGAGATTTTGATTGATCCTCTCAGTATGCCAGTTCATGAAGTTCTGGATGGAGAAACAGGTTATTCTGAGGCTGAACAAGAGGAACTAAAGGTGGGTGTGCATGACGTGTTGATTTTCAAGTCGTTTTTTGTTGTTTCCTTACAAACGGTTGTTATTGTGCAGGAAATATTTCCCTCTCCCTGCTTTGCATGTTAAACTTGACTTGGGTTGTTCCTCCCTTGGCATAATTACAGTCAGACTCACATAGCAAGCTCAGATTTCAACCATCATCCATCACTGATACTGACATTGAGGAAGAGATTAAACATGTGTTTTACCCAGAACATGGAAAACGGTGAGTAAACCACTTAAGTCCTTCTTACGGTATTGTGCGGGGACTAGTTGATCTACAAACTCACCTGTCATAAGCCATAGTGAGCTTGTAGAGCTGCTATTTTTGAGGGGTGGGGATTTAGAAAAATGGAGGATTGAATGGATTTAACCTAAAATGACATGCCCAAAATAGGGATGCCGGGTTGAAAGCTATTACAACTGTACAGCAGGGGTCTTCAACGTTTTCAGGCCAAGGACCCCTTAAGTGAGAGAGAGATGAAGCAGGGACCCCCACCACCTGTTCATAGATTCCATATCGTTTCATTGTTTGACAGCACAATCCTCAGTGTATTTTGGATTCATGTAAATTTGTGCCACTTGAACCGTCAATACTTAATAAACTTGACCTTTCACTCTGTACTTGGTCTGCTCTTTATCCCCTCTACACCAAACCTCTTTGCCGAAAATAGATGATCTACAAGCTCACAACGCCTCGCAGAGAGCTTGTAGATCTGCTATTTTTGGCTAAAGTTCTCAGAATATGGATGTTAGGGTTCAAGTGGTTAATATAAAAAAGGAGAAAAAAGATTCTATCACAAAATGATTTGGAGGACCCCCTGTAGTAACTCTGAGGACCCCCTAGGGGTCCCGAACCCACTGTTGAAGACCGCTGCTGTACAGTATGTCATGCACCAGACTGGCTAAAAAAAGAATATGGCCTCTTTTGCATTTCAGACTACGTCACGAAATATTCAAGCACAGCAACAAGACACCAAATCATGGCGGTCCAAAGGCTTATCACAGTCTGAAATACTTTGATATTGTTGATGCACCAACTACCTGTACAAGACCCAATCTCTCGCTGGCTGGGATCGATCCCTTCATATCCGGTGTTGTACAACTAGAATCTGATGAATACAATTAAGCACTGACATCTGGTATTGTGTATTGTACCTTATTGTATGTACCTTAGTTCGCAGCTGGTTCGAAGGCAACAGAGTTCTTCTGGCCCCAGACAACATGATCTAAAATGCTTTCAGGAATGCAGCCAAAACCATGATTGCCAAACCCATAAATGATTTTGGCTGCTCCTGTTGCAATTTGAGGGATGCAACTGTTCATGTTTGTCAGTTGGCAGAAAACATGGCACAAATAGAGAGGTTGATTTACTGAAATATTGTTTCATTCTAAATATTGCAGTTGTAAAATACAGGAAGTCGTTCTTTATAACAATATAATACTATTTTGTTAAATAATATCACCAATTAAAACAAGATAGCCTTTCATGATACAGTAGCAAGTATGAGCTGAATTCTGGAAATGTGCAATTAAAAACTTGTTATTCCTGTGTTGAAAACCATGAGTGGATGATTATTAGTTTACGCAATTAATTCATTTATGCATTCATTTTTACATGCTAATATTTTCGTGCATTGTGTGTTCTAGTGTTTTTCTTTTATTTATGGTTCACTGTAAAAATCCTTAGTGTTAATTTAACAAATTGTACAAATCATCCTTAAGAGGCGGTGCCATAGTTTTGTACTTTTTCTGGTTTTCATGTATCTAGGAGGTTGACAGTACTTCATTAGACCCCCTGGGGTGGTTGTTATGAGCAATTATGTATTCCCTTTGTATTTGGGTTTTCTTCCTGGAGGCTGACACCTTGTGGGTCAAAAGTGCCGATCCAAAAACACAGATAATGACATCATATAATCATCCCCTCCCCCTTTACCATTCACCCAACACTGTGGGAGTGGCTAACTTCAGCTGGGTCACCACCCACCATGATAACCACCAGGCATACCTAATAAACTGGTGGGTGTGGCCAACATAAAAACACAAGTTTAACTCTTTCTGTACACTTTTTTGGAAAGACATTTTCCTCCTAGTATAATCATAATACCTGATAATCATGTTTTTTTTGGGGGGGGGGTCATGGCACTGCATCTTTAAGGTAACACGGATGTTACCACACACACACACACACACACACACGCACGCACGCGCGCGCGCGCGCGCGCGCACACACACACACACACACACACACACACACACACACACACTGTTGACACACATTTGAATATAGGCCACTATAGTGTAGCTTACACTGAGAATATACATATACAGGTAAAGCAATGTAACAAGGTATCATCAACAATAGTTGGGAAGTGCATAATGAAGCAATTGGGTGTCTGTGTGTTTCAGGGGGCTAAAGGTGGTTGCACACTGCTGCGTTTTTCGGGCCGAATATCGGGGTGAATTTCGGAGCGTGTGAATAAAAAAATCAACCTCACGTTATGTCAGTCACGTTTGCACACTGCCGCCCGTTTCGCGCACCACTTGGTCCCTTGCTCTCTCTATCTCTCTCTCTCTCCTTGCCCTGAAAAACGCATTTCGCAACGAAAAACGCAGCAGTGTGCAACCAGCTTAAGAATGTTGAATAAGGGGATGCTGTTAAATACACAAGTGGACAGAATAATTTGGATCAAAGTCATTGGTAAACTATTATTAAAGCAGCACTAAATTATATCGACATAGGACTTGGCTATAGCCCAGCCCAATTATCCACAATGACTCAACGCAGTGCCTGCTCAAGGCATGGCTATATAAATTATTAATCAAACCCTGGAGAATAAGCCTATATACCTGCCCCTGAGCAAAATCATGCTTTTTTTGGATTTGAAAAATGGCGAATGTTTGCCCCAGAATATGGACAAATGAGCTTAGCCTTATAGTTGGTAAACAGTAAACAGGGATCATTATCTGGCATGCAGCAGGAACCAATGTTCTCAATTAAATAATGAATTACTTCAGCGCCTATTGTTAGCTATTCAATTAATCACCAAAAAACAAATCAAATCCCTTTGTGACATTCTGTTCTTGTACTGCTAGTGTGCATAATAAACCTGATACTCCAGATGACACCTGAATAGCCAAGATAATGGACATTCTCAAAAATTGTGTGTTTGTGTTTGTTTGTTTGTTTGTTTTTCATACCAACAGAGACATGACATCAGTCACATCACATCACACTGAGGTGCTTCAAAACCGAAATATTTTGGCCTGGGGCTGCATGCTATCCAGAAATTTGGCAAGAAGGATTAAGGCTGCATGGCAACACACTCTCATCTCCAGAGCTTTTTGGCCTCAAAATACTTTACCCAGGAAACTTTATTACCTGACATCCTCTTTGTGGAATGGAAATTATAGCCTGCAGCTATGTCTGTCTCACCAGTTATGCCCAGGGCTGGCTCTGGGTGTTTTTCACTTATTATAGGCAATAAAACAACAAAAGTTGCTTTTATAGAAAGACACAAACCATAAAATATGATGCTATTATGATGAAATATTATTGTTATATTTGGGATCTTGTATGGGCAAAAATCAATATTACTGAACATGATTCACTGACAAATCAATGTATCAACCTCTTTGCTGAAATGATGCTATGGGATGTATGAGATATAGGCATAGGCTACAAAATACAAATGCTAGCAGTTTTATAGAAAATATATTCAGCAGGGAAACCTCCTGATTATGAAACCATTCTTATTTCTATGTTATTTTCCCTGCAAGAGACTTGTAAGTTGCAGAAAATCTATTGAATCAACTGTCAAGCACTATGAGCAATGTGCACAGTGATGGAGAGATGGGTGCACACACAGTGGCCTCCATTTGGTGTCTCTTTCTAAATCCACGACCACGCCGTACATTCAGCCAACAGAGGGCGCGCCTGCGCTTTGCAGAAAGTGCTACCAGAACACACTCCCCCGTTGTCCGTGAAATTGTGAAGAGAAAAGCTTTCTCCAACAGTGTCAAAAAGGCTGATCGCGCTGCAAGGCTGCAAGCAAGCCTCCTTTATCTCCGTACAGGACCAGGGACTGTTTAAGGATGCTGTGGAACAGTGCTGTCACCGGGCACAAACTGGCACGGTATATGATTTTCCTGTCATTTTGTGAGTATTCAATTACTTTACCCTCATATATCATATGTAAACAGGGGTAGGACGGGCAGCACCTACAACAATTCGGGACTGTCTTGTAGATATAGACCTATATCTTTGGACGAGCGGTGTTTAAAAGAGATTGAACTGTGGTGGAAGACAATGTTTGGATGGCAAGAAGAGGCAGCGCTGCGTTTTCATAACTGTTGAGAAGTGGAGCCGAGCCATGATTCTTTTTTTTTTCAACTTCCTGATGAGTTGAAAGGCGAAGCCCAGTGGAACAGCAGCGACTGTATTCTTCTTTACCCTTTCATTTTACGGACTGCATGCTTATAAATAACACTTCATTAATAATCTTAGTCCCATTAGGCTACAACCTCCACTCTGACAACAGTTTTCAAGCCTGAGGGTTTGCGCTCTAAATTCATAAACTATTTTCTGTAGGTTTTGACGACCAACAAAAAGTAACTGATGATGAAATCGATGCAAATGCAAAAAACGCTCGGTTCCGTTACGTTCTCCACGGGCGGATGGATGTTATTGCTGTTACTCGCACCGTATTTCATCTATGATTTGTTTTATTTAATTTATACATTTAACATTTGTTACTCGCTCTCGTCGGGTGCTGAATGCTATTAATCGAGGCACACTGTTCAAAGAGCATTTTTGGAATAGAAATGACTAACTGCTACAGTGCTACATTAGTTCAAGAAACGCGAATATCAAAACAGCTGAGAAATGTGATTCAATATGCTTCACAACATTGACACACACGTGGCAATGCAAAACAATGTTCTGTAATCTGTACTGTACCTCTATGTTCAGATCAATACAGTAGAATATAATGATTTTTCTACAGATACAGCAGTGGTTCTCAAACCTTTTCATGTCAAGGACCCCTAAATTTGTGTGTTCGGCCGCGGACCCCCATCTGAAAAGATGTTGTGCTAAGGACCCCCATACAAGATTTGTGGTGTTAATATTAAAAAAAAAAAAGAAGAAGAAAAAAAAAGTTTTCTATTTTCAAAGAAAGTGAAAATATAAAACACTTTAAGATATAAGATCTAACCTATATATAGGCCCTGGGGAACCCCAATATTAGACCACAGACCACCATAGTGTACAAATGGACCACACTCTCAGAGTTAAGAGCAAAAGGGTCCATTAACTCCATTTGGTTCCTAATTATCCATAAATAATCTTGGGACCCCTGGAACCTCCTCAAGGACCCCTGGGGGTCCCCAGACCCCACTTTGAGAACCACCACAGTAGAATAAAATGGTGTTTCTACAGTGGAATAGAATACATATAGCGTGGACATTGAAGTGTAGTGACCAACCATAGGAAATGGTGAATATGCATTAATTAATCACTGCATCATGGGGAAGAAGGGGGGTTGCAGACACAGGCCTACAATATAAAGGCTGATGCATTCTACACCATAGTGCCATATTAAATCGGGTCGGGGACCCCTAAGAACCAATGTTATTTTGGCTCTAAAAGTGCACTATCATCGGCTTTAAGTGTCTGGAAACTCACATAAGGCCAGGTAGGATAGTTTCCCATCACAGAGTCATGTCATCATCCTTTTTTACTTGCATGACATCTGGCCAAAAACACTTTTTTTATCCCATGTTTTTTGCAACCCATTTTCTCACCCAGTGCCAACTGCCAACTACCTAACCTGTAGTCCTGGTTTCCACTCTCCCCCTGCCACGCCAGGGGAATTGGGGAGCACCTGGCTGGCTAGTGGTAGGTAGTATAGAAACCAGGACTACTGCATGTTTTGGTGAGGGCATCTACCCTAGGAGACACGGGGAGAACATGCAAACTCCACACAGAAAGGCCCTATCGCTAACCACACCTAGGGTGTGGGCGCTGATGACGTGGAGGGTAGGAACACGCCCCCAGCGCCCACAGCTTCCCCCAGCAGGAATCGAACCCAGGACCTTCTAGCTGTGAGGCGAAGCGCTAACCACTGCGCCACCGTGCCCAAAAACAGATCTTACAATTGTTTGCTTATGATGTAACAATATGGTAGTATTCTATTGCAGTATTCATCATATTAAGTAATTTGGAACCACCTGGTTTCTTTTTTCCAAATGGGAAACAAAATATATAATGCTGCAAGGGAATCCCCCCTGGCCAATGGACCGTACTGGAGCTCTGCCTGGGCTATGGCTACGGCTATTCTGCTTGATCACCTCTCTTTGACATTCCTCCACTGGGGAAACCTATCCTGGACATCCCCCATATAAGCATCTGGATTAAAACCTGTGTCTTGTGTGTGGGAAGTCATTCAAACGGAAATCCCCCATGGAGATATTAGGCTGGACAGGGCTACTCTACATTACATTTGTGTGTCTGTTAAATGTCAAAAATGTAAATGTATTAAAAAGCCACACAATGTGATTATATCCAAAGTGTCATGCAGTTCTGCAATTCTATTAATAATCCCCTTCTCATTATATTAACAATATCCAAGAGAACTCAAGTGAATGGAATTGAATTAAGAGCCAAGCAGATCGAGACACATTATTTATTGGGGAATGAAAAACATATCCAAAATGATAAAACAATGCATTTAGCTGTCTCTTCTGTCAACAGACTAAAATGAATGAACAAATTATTTCTAACACTAACAAACAAGGACAGATAATAATGAATTAAAGGAGTAGTTCACCCCCAAAATGACTTTTTTTCTATTGATTACTCATGCCATGGAGAGTAGAGTTCAATAATATTTTTAGTTTTTTGTCACATTCCTAAGACATAAATGTGATAACAATAAATTTACCCCCATTCATTTCGGATGGTGACCCGTTTCGAAACGGGTCACCATCCGGAATCAATGGGGGTAAATTTACTCAAATCAAATTTTTGTCTTAGGAATGTGACAAAAACCAAAAAATATTATTGAACTCTACTCTCCATGGCATGAGTAATCAATAGAAAAAAAGTCATTTTGGGGGTGAACTACTCCTTTAAGTTACCGTATAAAGTGTACCGGGCGGGCATGTGCTGTAGTAAGTAGTAAGATGGTTTGGTTGTGTCTGTTGTATTCAGTATGTCTAAAAGAGCATGATTTTCTCAAGACAGATTATTCATTCCAGATCCTTCGCTACAAATATTTTCGAGTTGAACAAACTGATACAAATATTTTCGAGTTGAACAAACTGATAAATTACTCTATCAGGATGTTTACATCACACACACACACACACACACACACACACACACACACACACACACACACACACACACACACACACACACACACACACACACACACACACTCTGCACTCTGCTACATCTCTAGACCATCTGATATTAGTCAATTATTATTAGTTGAACTAACTACTGTGAACATAATTATTAGGGAACCATAGAAATTATGTGTATAAAGCAAGAAAGTAGTGCAATGTACTGCCAATGTGTGTGCTGCAAATCCTCTGTAACAAATGCATCACAAGTAATCTGTTCTCCTCTCTAAACTTATCATTGTAGACACCTCATTTATAAATCATTTCCATGTCTCACTCCACCCTAAACATTTCTATCTACAGTACTAGAAACCGTGCTCTTCCGAGCACAGGTCTACTCTCCGACCAGGTCACGTGTCCTGGTGGGGCTATAATGGGCTAATGTGAAAAGGGTGGCATTTGTTCCTTGACCTAGTGGGAATATGTGTGGCAAATTTCAAGGTAATCTCAAGCTGCGTTCATGATTTGAGGCAATTTGTTCAAAAACTGAGCAATTCTGCCAACTTCAGAAAGCAATGTTATTATAGCCTGGCGTCGCCACTCCGAAATTTACTTGTTATTGTCGGAGTGGCGACACTTCCATAGAGGTTAAGTTTAGGGTAAGGGTTAGAGATAGGGTTAGTGTCGGAATGGAGACATGTCGGAAAGGAGACATGTCGGAGTGGCGGGGTGTAACCCCTGGCGGGCCATCCCTGATACTGCGTTGAGTGCGCTCACTCATTGCTTCCCCAGAAGGAACGAGTGAGTGAATGCACAGTATGCGGTTGGCTTGCCAGGCTAGCAATATTAGCCAATTAGGATGGAATATTAAATATCGGACAGATTGGTCTTGATCACATGACTATAGAGATACTGTGTAGGGATGTGCGTGATTGTTGGAGAAAATCTGATGGAGTAATAGCAAAGAATGTGTTTTACATAAGTTGGCCTCCTGGTAAATAAGGCAAAAATGCACGGCAAAGGTATTTCCTTAGCCTCTAGGGAGTGCGCATACAAAGCTTTCCACTGATCGGTGGAGTTAAAGGTAAAAACACAAATTGGCCTGTTATAGCGCCAACATCTTAGTAAACAATTACGCATCACACAAGTGAAAATAAATCTTATCGCAAGCCATAGGTGACACATGTAAACACATGTAGCCTGGTTTAATGGGTACTGTGTATACCTAATTTACGCTTGATCTGCCTAAGCTCATATCTCTCCAGGCGAGTCCTCATTCCAGTAGTCAGTATGCAGCAGCTAGTTACTGGAATGAGCCACAAAGGTTTTTCTGGTTAACTACACATCATTATCCTCTATCAAGGACTCTTCCCCCTCTCAAAAATAGTACAGTACATAATTGCCTCGGTCTGTGCCAGTTATATGAAGTGTTTTTTCAACCATGTTTACAACTACACTGTTTAACCACTTGCTGCCAAACCAGTGAACCCAAAATGCATGTCACTTGCTAACTGCTCCTACTGCTGGTTTTGTCCCCGATGGAAAATGGATGAGAAGCAAACTGCCACCAAATGTACTGGGGCAGACTCGCATGTGAGACCGCAGTGCAGACTTGTCAGGCTGTTTTGTAAATAAGAAATTGTTCTTAATTAGCAATTAGCAAATCAAAAATGGCCATTAGTACCCCCTTTACACAAAGTGCTCTTCGCACAAAACTACAGGAAGTATAGCTACTGAAACTAGTTTTTCCTTTGTGTCGTTTGAGACTTAAGAACTGACACTAAGGCCAATCAGGTGTTCCTTTGTGTGAAAATAGCTTTTCTTGGAAACCTTTCTCTAGCTACTTGAAAATGACAAGAAAAAGCTTGTTCAAAATATATCAAATGAAAAGTATTTTTGGTTTGAATTATTTGATATAATGTCCTATAGTGCTAAAATCAAAGCAGCGGATTTTTCCTCTGTGTGTAACTCATTTGGAGCTGGTTATGTAGAGTTTGGCGGCCAGTCACAACATCTCACAGCATCATGAAGACATCTCCCAACCGTGCGCCGTGGCGCGTGCTTTCCCTCCCAGGCCTGTGTAGAGGAGCTGGTGCCTCTCGCGTGAGCGGACACTTTATAATAATGCTTTAATTAACTCCCAAAACCCCTAATATTCTAGATGGCACCGTGGCGTCACCGTTAAACATTAATTAGCCTTTCAGGCTCTGCGCCTCGGGATGGAATCACTCTCATCGCACGATTATTTATCATCTAATACCCATCGCAAATTGTTTTATTAATAATAATAATATCTTAGATTTATTTAGCACTTTTCTGCGTACCCAAACACGCTTTACATGGGGGGGCAAGAAAACTAAAAGCAACTTTATTAGAGAAAAACACATTAAGACTAAAGGATAAAACCATTAAAAACGATAAAGATAAAAAAATATTAGGATTAAGGTTAGGTTTAGGCAAAGTTTTGCCGAAAAGCTTACTAGGATCTCCTTTTAGTTGACCTTGTACCAGTGATTTGTCATGAAACTGTACTTTTTCCTATGCAACCTTCTAATAAATTCTTCAATCAATCAATCAATCAATCAATTATCGCCCCCCAGTGACGTGGACCACTCTGCCCGTTTGATGAGAACTGACTACAGCAGTAGTTAGTTAGGCGAAAACTGTTACAACATCCGAGCGGTGCCGTCTCTGGCGGGCTTGACCAACGTGAGGAACTGGCAAGCCTAGCTCCTGGCTAGCGTGCATGCGCTTCCAGGTGAGGTGGGGGGGGGGACTGTAGCCTCCCACAAGGTTGCTGCGTTGCCATCCGCTAACGTGCCTGGCTCTTTTGTAGACTGGTAACAGCATACAGTACATGCCTTGTTAGTCAGTGGCTCAGGTTCCTTCGCCTCCCAGCCGCATCGTACGTTACAGCAGTTCCGCATGCGTCACAGAAGTGGGGAAAGCATGTTCGCCTCCCAAACCCCTCTGTTTTCCTCCTTTTCCAGGGTCTTTCATGAAGACTAGAAGTTTGGGACACTGACAGATGTAGCAGATTGTGTTGTATTCCTGCAGGAAGCTTTGTTTCAAGCCAAATGTTGCATTTTTAATCTTTTCCTGACGGAAGCTGTGAGACCTGACGAGACCACAATACAGTACATGCTCTGAAAGCAATTCAGCACATTTCTGCTTCTGATCTTAACCCACTATGGAAAATGATGAAACATTTTTGAAATCTTACAAGTAAAAATGTCATATTATACTTGTATAATTCAGCAGCTTAAGTCGCTTCATTCGCCAATATGTACTATATTAAGTTATTCTGTGCTGTTGGAGCCATATATACTGCGGTACTCTGAGATACTCTGGTCTTTTTTTTTTAGCCTAAGGTGGTTAATTGAAAACATGTACTCTATTGGGCCTTAAGAATTTCTCATATAACTAAATGCTTTAATTGGATACTCTCCATACATCTAACAGATTCATCACAGTACTTTGGTCTGACAGCTACATGCATTGCATTAGTTTTGGAAGGGAAGGGACATGGGGGAAATAGATTTGTACAACATTGTTTGTAATTTTGGCTCTGGTAATGGTGCTGGTATTTTCCTCACAATGTTCTAAGTATGTTTACAGTCTTCTGCAGATTGAGTCATAATGGAAAAGGATGTTAATCAGGAATTTTATTTTGTATGTATCTAAAATCTAAAATATCTTAAAGTTATACCATGTAACTTTTTTTATAAAACAAATCTTAAAATTGTCCTAACTGTTAAATCGCTAAAGTTTTAGAACACCCACTCCGTTATTTTCAGCTTCTGAAGCCTTCTCTTTATATGTTTTCTTCTTAGCAGTGACAGGGGCGGGATTTTCCGGCAAAATGACGTCATTTGCATCATCTGTATACGTTGTGTTGTGTATACGTTGGCCAATCACATCGCAGATCATACACACATTCTTTTCAGGAAATAGCTTGCTTCAACAGCTTTGTTTACGCTGGTCTAGAAGTCTAGCATGTAGCTCCCCAACCGCTGCTCGTAGAGGCACACGAGAGACCTCTATGGATAGGTCTCGGCGAGGCGAGGCGGACGCGGTGGTCTGAAAGCCCGGTCCGCGGCAAAAAACGTCCGAAAAAAGCAGACGCGACCGCGGTTTGCTATACTGCTACAGACCACTAGTTGAGCAACTTACACAGTATAGCTTTAAAGGTAGGGTCATTTATCTAAATTATAACAAAATGGGTCTATGTGATGATAGTACTACTGTAGTTACTATAGAGTGTTTGGTCCATATTTTGACTTAAGCCTTATAGGAGAAAAAAACAGTTTCATATCAGTTGCTCCACCAAAACTGTTGATCAGGAGGATAGAGTGGGGACTTCCTCCAATCATGGTTGAGTGGGGATGGGCCTTACGTGCACCAAGCCCCCCCCCCCCCCCCACACACACACACACACTTGATCATGATTGGAGGAAGGGCCTGTCACCTACATGAAAACTGAAACTTAAGTGAAATCACTTACCCTACCTTTAAATAGGACCATGTTTGGAGTTTTTGAACGGTGCTTATCGCTCCTACGTCTGGCTTTGTGTGTAGGTCCCTATGTCCGTATGAGCACAGAACTCCATCATGTGTGGAGATAACTAACGTCATGGACAGAACAGACCACGAGATGCACATGTGTCGTGTTTGATAAAAGTACACTTCGCACAGGTGCGATCTTTCAACCCTAAGCAGATTTTTTTTTTCTAATTTCTTTTTTCTACATTTTTATCCTAGGATTTTTGTAACCCATTCTTTCCCCTCTGTGTCAATTGTCTAATGTAATCCTGGGCACTGCACTGCTCTGCCAACCTGGGGAGAGCAACAGACTGACCTCATGCTTCCTTCTATGCATGAGGAGTCTAAGCCGCTTCTTTTCACCTGACAGGGGGGAGTTTCCCGGTTTGACGTAGCGCATGGAAAGAACACGTTATTCCAACCAGTTCCTTTCCCCTCCATCAGGTGCCCTGGCTGGCCTGGGGGAGGCAGTATAGAGACCAGGACTTTTTGTGAGGGTACCTACTACCTACCCTAGTGGACATGGGGAGAACATGCAAACTCCACACAGAAAGGCCCTTTTGGGCACTGATGACGTGGAGGAGAGAACATGCCCACAGCGTCCCCAGCGGGAATTGAACCCAGGACCCTCTAGCTGAGGGGCAACAGCGCTACCGACTGCGCCACCGTGCCCCCTGCCATAAGCCAGCCATAAGCTGATTTCTGTCAGTCTATTTTCATAGTATGCTCCCTTTTCCTAGTATGTTGTGACTTCAGTCAAAACTCTGTTGCCCACCGATGGCTATTTATGTGTGATAAAAAAGGAAATATGACTTCACAGAGATATATACTGTATATATTCTTTGTATTCCAAGCTAGTGAATTCACCCTAACAAATGCTGCCATTTTGATGTATTGATTTGAAACCCTGGGAATCCTTGTGTGAAGATCTTCTAGCCTGAGAATCAATAGCAATATAATTGGATAGAGGCTCTCTAGGCTCCAATTACAAACTTGCATAGACAAATGGTGCTCAGTTTTTTCACAAACTTAACCTAGACACAGACAGAGGAAACGTGGCGCTTGAGGCATTTTGTAAATCTCTTCCTAACTAGATTTCCCTTAAAAAAAGAAGAAAAATTATATAATGAAAGGTTGTTTTTTCCCTCTCCTTGCAATGGCCCTATTTAGGACAAGCATGAACTAACCCTGAGGCTGTATGTATTTCACCTTTCTATACAGCCATATTGCTATATTTGTAACATTGACTAAAATAACATGTTTTCTTCTGTCCCATTTTTTTCTACAGTTCACATCAACATAGGAAATGTCAGCACAGGACAAGGCTCACAGGTAAGATTAGCTTAATGAAATATGTGATTCTTTTGGTTAATTGCGTGGAAATACGTATTATGCTACAGTATAAATGTGGGGAATCAGGGGGATTCATTATTATTATTATTTATTTTACAGAAAATCACACCTACTGTAATGTAATTTGAACAGCTATGGAATAACTATGAAAAAATATTGAATTTTGGAAATCGATTTATTTAAACCAATTAAGACCTTAGGCGGATTCTACAAATGATCTCTGCCGGATGGAAACCTCACGTGTTCAAAACTGTTACTTTTGAGGATTCAAATTCAAAACCATCGAAAGTAGCTGATCGACAAACTCGAAACACGTTTCAAGCTTGTGGACCTGCTAATTTTGAAGCTTAGTTTTGTGTGACGCTGCAGTTTGATCAAGTAGGGCGTTCATTTACGAAAAAACACAAAAATCTACAATATGAAGATGGAGATGGGGTTTCTGCCCGACAGCAATGAAATGCCACAGATGCTTTCCTGGTTCTAATGGGTTAAGAAGCTGTGTTATGGAAGCAATTAGGAAATTAACACATTTACTTTTATATTTACTTTTACATTTATATTTCTTCAGTTCCCAGCTAAATAGTACTTTGTCCTGTACCTTTAATCTAGTGCATAGTCTGCATACATGGGAATTTGGGCAACTGGTGGCCCAGGGGCCACATGCAGCCCCTCCTTCAATTAATGCACCCTGCTGGTTTATATTGGAGTATTGATATATTATTGATTTCATGACTCCAAACGTTTTGCACTGCGACACGCTTTGAGTCTGTAATCGAAATTATTTGAAAATAAAACGTCCTGTCGCATCTTTTGCGAGGTGCAGTTACAGACTCGGTAGCATTCAGAGGTTGTGGAAGAGTTGTGTCTGGCTTGAGAGAGTAGAGACAGATTGAAATGGTCTTCCAGTTTCCATCGTTTTAGAAGGTATTGGCAGAGGGATGAGAACTTTCAAAGGATGCATGGCAGGTTGTTAAAGGTAAGCTAAGTTCATGGTTCAAGATTAGAGAATTATCATATAGAAATATTATTAGATCATACTGAAAACTGGCAAGAACATGTGAGACATTCCCTTAAACAGAATGGACTAAGACTTGGACTCTTGGGGCGGACAATAGAGTTATAAGAAGAATAGAGAGGGCACCAGATATCCCCACCCGTCCACTTGCTTTGAGTTGCTCACCCAAATTTCACACCTGAGACTAAGTGATGGGCCTAAGTGATGCGTTTTGCGTCATAGGCCTATGACGGAGTTTGTTCATGGACGCTCTGGGGCTCCAAGTCATGAACGAGCACTTCCGCTATGAACGCGCAGTCAAAAGAGCCTAGATGCGCGTTCATGTTTCTGGCCCCATCTGTAAAAAAGCTGCAGTATCTCCATCGGCCACCATGTCAATTTGACTTCAGCCCTCCCCCTGGTGTCTGGGGCCTTGGGGCGGACTCACCCATGGACAACAAACAACCCCGGAACGATGACCAGTGTTGCCATAGTCTTGGGTTGCGCGCCCCCGACGAGTCGACGACCCATATCTTTTCTGAGCTGGGGTCTCGCACCCCCCCAAGTTCACACCTCGACAACTGTTTTAACAAAGAAACAAGCCTATATAAGCGTATCAATAGACCTGTATTTAGGTGTTGAGCGACATAAGCGACCCCCCAAACATTGAATCACCATTGCACCACTGACGATGACAGATCGTCGTCAGACACATCCATTTCCTGTGTTGCCTTGCACTGGTTCCCGATGTGTGTGTAGTTAGACTGTTAGACTGTTGGCTCACTGGAAAAAAAAGAACGACTGTACTGTACTGTATAAGCCAAAATGGCTGCAAAAGGACCAATGCTTCACATGCGCAGACTTCACATGCTGCAGTGCTGACAACGCGACGCAATGGGGCCCACCCCCTTTCCCCCATAGAATGGAAGTGAATGGGGATGCCGCACAGCGGCCACACTGCCCCAGCACATTTGGTTTGATTGATTGAAGACTTTATTAGAAGTTTGCATAGAAAAAGGTACAGTTTCATGACGGTACAAGGTCAACTAAAAGGAGATCCTAGGAAAGCACTTGGCTTATTTACACAGGAAACCATTGAAGTATCTCATATAACATTGAATGACAGACGGATAGAATGCAGTAGAAGTAGTAAAAAAATAAAAAAAATAAAATAAAAAATATAAACAGTGCAAAAAAATATGTACAGTAGGTAAATACAAAGAGGGGTCAGGGGAGGCTGGGCTAGGTTTGTTATTGCCAGTTGCGAATGGCTGCCGCCTGTAAGTGGTTTTTCAGGGCGATTTTAAATCAGTTGGCAGTTTGTATGCTCCTCGTCCATTTCCAGTTCCCTTACCTTTATTAAGGTCTTTATTACCTGAACTACCCAACTGAAGCCCTGTCCCTTTTAAATAGATGATCAATGAGTTCCAGATCAAAGGGCTTGTTTGCTCTGCAATATAAATCCCTGGCACTCAAGTAGTGGATGGTCCTAGCTCAATAAATAATTGTCTCCACCAGCCGAAGGCTGAGGGGAGAGTATGTTTTCCCCTCCGTCCGTCCGTCCGTGCGTCCGTCCGTCCGTGTGTCCGTGTGTCCGTCCGTGTGTGTGTGTGTGTCCTCGCAGTTTGTGTGCAGCTAATCTCAGTCGCCGTTGGCCCGGTCGCTGCCAAAGTGAGCACACACACTCCCTGGATGCCAATCTAGAACCTCTGCCCTAAATTTTTCAAATGGGCTTTTTCTAGCGCCACCTAGTGGCCGATGTTCGCAAGACACATTTCTGTGCACTACTCTTACAGATTTTGTCCAAAAATCCTACAAATCGGTAGGCAGTATCTCGACAGTCATGTGATCGACACGGATCTGTCCGATTTTTCATATTCCATCCTGATTGGCTAAGATTGGCTTCCAAAGTTTGTAGGATTGAGCCGTTTGGAACAAAATGCCTCAAATCCCAAACGCAAAGTGCAATTATCATGAAATCGCGCACACACGTTCCCACTAGGTCGAAGAAGAAATGCCACTTAAAATCTTTGAAAGCAGCCTCATGGTGGCGCTATAACAGGCCGATTTGTGGTTTTACCTATAACTCCATCGATCAGTTTCAAACTTTGTAAGCGCATTCCCTAGAGGCCAAGGAAAAACCCTTTCCCTGCATTTTTCACATCAGCCTTTTATAGCGCCACCAGGAGGCCGGCTTATGTAAAACACAATTTTTCCTATTATTCCTTGAGATTTTATCCAAAAATCATGCAAATCGGTACACAGTATCTCTATAGTCATGTGATCAAGTCCGACCCGTCTGATATTTCATATTCCATACTAATTGGCTAATATTGGCTTCCAAAGTTTGCGGGATTGCTCAGTTTTTGAACAAAATGCTTCAAAACATCAACGCAGCTTGCGATTAGAGTGGAATTTGCCACTATGTCAAGGAACAAATGCTACCCTTTTCATGTTGGCCTTTTATAGCGCCACCAGCAGGTAGACTTTAGGAAAACACATTTTTGGAACACAATGCCTCAAATCATGCATGCAGTGTCCGATTGCCATGAAAGGTCTAAGGTGAAGAACATATTCCAGCCTTTTTACATTGGCCTATTATACAGTAGCACCACCAGGACGCATGGCCTGGTGGAGACCTGTGCTCGGAAGAGCACTGCTTCTAGTTAATGTTTGTGGTTGCTCTACTTATTGGTGTGAACATTTTGACAGTAAAGATCTTGACAGAGGTGCTTAGTGTTTCTGTAATGAGAAATTACTTTCCCCTGTCTACCCACGTCAGCTATTTCTGTCATCTCAGTGGGGCTTTCACACCTTCTATTGACACTTTTTCATCTTCCACATATCAGAGAAAAAAGCTGGTAGGCAGAAAATGACATCTGTCCACACTATAACTGTAAAGATAAGTTATAACTATAACTATATCGTTAACACGTTCACTGCCAGGTATTGATTAATTAATTAATTTGTCCATCAGCAGAAGTTGTGTGGTTGAAAAGGTTTCAGGAAAGACGGGATTGTATCTTGGGCTGCTACACTACCAAACTACCAAAGCTTTTGGATATTCTTCAGAATTATTCTTTAGAATTATTTTCAGTAAGGGGGGGGGGGGGGGGGACAGTATCTCTGTAGCCATTAAACGAAACGGGTTTCTTACATTCATGCTCCTACATCATGCAAGCACCAGTTAAAGTTACTTTCCATCCCTCATATACTGTGTGCACATCCCATAACCCACACACTGCACATCATTTTGGAGCTCATATCTTTGAACGGGTAAGGGCTAGTTTAGCTAAAAAGAAAGAAGACGGGGACATTATTACTCTGGACTTGAAATCCAATATGGACTCCCCACGCAGGTTTGAACCCTGCTCACGGCGACACATGCATTATATGTTGTGCTTTTGGTATGATCAATGATGTGCTGAAATAACCTCATGTACAGAATTCCTGGCACAAGGCTCTTAATTAAACAGGCCGTGGATAGAGTGGGGAAGGACGGCAAGATAAAGAACGCTGCCGCCTCCCTGAGCATGCCTAGTACTCACTGATTTCTCACTGACTTTTACTGGGGTCCGTCCAATGTTGGTAGAATCTATGGTGGGAGACGGAGAGTTTGTCTAAACGAGGAGAAATATACAATGCCGCTTCCCCAGTGCGAAACGGGGTAGAAAACTCCCACAGCCTCCTCCCACACTCAACCCCTTTGTCCTTCATGAATTGTCCGATTTCTGTGATCTCCTTTGCTCAACCACAGCAGGCCTTATCCGACATTTCTTTTCCGACCAAAGAGTGTCAAACTGCCAAAGGTTGAGTCCCCTGGATCTAATTAGGGGCGGCATAGCTGAATGGTTAGGGAGCCCGCCTGGGGAACCAGTCCGAACCAGAGCCCCTGGTTGTCCCAGGTTCGATTCCAGGGTAGCAATGTCGAATGCTGGAGAAGTAGAGGAACACAACTCTTACAGTGTCCAGATTTGAGGCACCCTTTCCAACCTCAGGGAGAGGATGAAGTAAATGGAATATGGTAAATGGTGCATTTATATAGCGCTTTGGATAAAGGCGAATAGATTACATTGTGCATTACATTCACACACTCATTCGTACACCGACGGCGGAGGAAACCATGCAAGGCACCAAACTGCTCATCGGGAGCAATTAGGGGTTCAGCGCCTTGTTCAAGGACACTTCGGCACTACCTCTGGGGGAGCCTGGGATCGTACTGGGAACCTTCTAGTTCCCAAACCGCCGCTCTACCTTCTGAGCCACTTCCGCCCTGTATAGGGCTGCTTGCTGTTCAGTGCACACACCTTCAGCACCCGGGGGTTGACATGACCTTTCTCATGTTAGTCATAGCGAATTCTGACGCCTCACTTAGTTGGTTGTGAGGATCAGGGGTGGAGGGTCTGCTGCTGCTACTGAAGGGCAGTCACCCAAGCCTGCCGTTGCGGCGTCACCACACTCATGGCTGTGGTCACTATCAACCATTGCTAGTGTTGCATTGTCAATTAACATTTTAGATGTAAACATTCTTTGCTTGCTCTCCTGCCTGTTCCTATGATGATGTGAGCCAGACAAGAAAGGCTTTGCCTAGTGACATTCATACTGTGTGTAGAGTCGCATTTCTCCCCAATTGTTAACATCTAACATATAATTTTCCGAATGTCTGTCTGTCTGTCTGAGTGTCTGTCTGTCTGAAACCGCGTTTCTCCTCAGTGGCTGGAGCAATTGATCTGAAATCGCATCACCATCAGCATATGAACACACCTGACATAACTGTGAAGCCCGTTTGTCACTTTCACAAATCGTATGCTGTATAATTGCATTTTTATGGTGTATCTATATCTATTTAGCCTACAGTACCTTTTGTGACCACACATGTTAAGGGAGGGGCGCTGTTGTTCAGGCCATGCACAATCACACACAAACCCACACACACACACACACACACGGGGGGGGGGGGGAGTGTGTGTGTGTGCGGGCGGGCGGGCGGGCGGGGGGGGGGTGGTTCTGGCCCTGTTACAGATGTTGTCCAAAATCATGCAGATCGGTACACAGTATCTCTGTAGCCGTTAAATGGAACGGGTATTTCTTACATTGATGCTCCTACATATTAGCATGCAAGCACCAGTTAAAGTTACTTTCCATCCCTCATATACTGTGTGCACAGTGCACATCCCATAATCCACACACTGCACATCATTTCGGAGCTCATATCTTTGAACGGGTAAGGGATAGTTTTCTATAGAAATGTAAATGCCAGCTGTAAGTAATTACGTGTACATGCCCTGAGCAGCAGGTTAATTGTAGTTCATCCCACAGAGGATGAATATTTGCTCTAAGAAGTGATTTTTGATTACTGTAGTAAAAAGAAATGCAACTTCATATTATTCTTTCATTATTTTTCGTAACTCAGTATACAGTATATTTCCACACTCAAATTAGTTCTCCCTTTCTTTATTAGCAATGTATCAACCAAACTGGTCTTCCTCAGGCAAATGTTTTATGTACTGATCCTTTTATCCCGCACCTGGCCTACTTAGGGTTTGGATGTGCATATGAATATTCCATAGCCATTACTACATCGATCAGACACTTTTAACCGTTAATGGGGGAAAAACTTGGAGTAGTTCAACGGCCAAAATGTTTTGCCTTCCTTCCTCTACCCTTCACAAACTGAACACAGACATTTTCCTCACAGATCGTAAATGTTTGAGATTTTGTCATGACTCAGATCAAGGGTCGTAACAACTTTCACTCACCATATTCATAAATAAGATTTTTAATAATATGGGGCATATGATTTCAACATTTCTCAATGGGGAACGTACACATTCTCATACTATATGTTTCAAAATAACCTGCAACTGAACTGAATAATAAGACAATAGTAAGACATGGAGACATACTGCTGACTTAACTATTAGCCCAATTTCAGAGCCGATTTGGCCCTCCTGAGTGATCTTTTGAAGATCAGGGCTGAGTCTGCATTGACGCAGCAGATTTCGGGGCAGTTAGCCCCAGCATGGTCAGCATAATCTTAAAGTGTGACAGGGTTAAGGACTGCCTCTTAAATGGTGGTCTAGTACCTACACCAATTAGGTCCTTCACAACTTGCGTAAAGTCCTATTGTGTGATTTGGAATTAGCTGCAGTAAGCAGAGGTAGGGTGAGTTTGCCCTGAGGCAGAGAGAGGCGAGGCGGGGAATGCCTGGGGACTGACAGACTAAAGCCTGTGTTTGTTTGTGAAGCAGTAGCCTGTTTGTGTCTGACCTTAATAAGTGTCAGAGGTACTTAGTTTTAGCATATCAGTTTGAAAACCGAAATAAATGTATCCTGTTATGTGTCCTTTCTGGGGAAGAACTGGGGCGGAAGTGGCTCAGGAGGTAGAGCCGTCTGGGAGTCTGAAGGTTCCCAGTTCGATCCCTTTCTCCTCGAGGCTGTGTGTCAAAGTGTCCTCATGTGTCTATATGCGTGTACAGTAACGCATAATGTGTTCGGCAGCAGGCTGTTACATCCCTATATAGGGGAAGGAGGGAGGTAACATATGGGAGAAATACTAATTTATTCAGGATTCCACTTACAAATGACAGCGCTTAAACAGAAACAAAATAGTTTATGGAGCCAACTCAAATAAATAAATACAATAAACCAACCTGAGCCTATTCTTGATTTTACATCTACTACCTTACCTAACCAACACCAATAAAACTGCAATATAAAAACCTAATTATCCTTGCCCACTACACTACGCTAATCTATAAGTTGGTGTCCGTATCCGAGTCAATTTATTTTTTGATGTGTACACTGTTTCAAACAAACTCTAACATGGAACATAAACCTTCTGACTCACACAACAAGAGGGAACGTTATAATAGCAAAGAATAGAGCATGACAAGAGTATGGGCAGCCAGACAAACGATGCCTGGGGCCACAGGTGTAGTCAGCCCTTTATAGATGCAATTAGCCTCTGATTGGTCAAGCGGCCCTGGAAGCAATAAACCAATCCACGACCGCGCTCTGCATATGAAAATAGGCGGCCAGAGAACGGTAAAACAGACCCATACAATAATAGAACAGAAAACACATTTTAGGGTTCTACTCTAAAAGACTAGACAAAGCAGAAGGCTATAAATGCAGTTCATTTACCATTTAACTGTCACATTGGTGCTGAAAGCCTTCGATGGAAGGACACCAATTTAGGACAATGAAATAACCGCTGGGGACGAACTTGCTATAGCTGACTCACCTCAGGCTGACCTCAGGCTGTAATAGCATTTACAATGGGCCCTGTGAGAAATCATACAGGAGCAGGCTATGGTCAGGGCAACACTGAGGAGATGCTGTACGTGCAAGACTAATGCAATATGTTTTTTTATATGTATACAGTATGTATGAATATTATACTATCAAAACCTCCACCGTCTGTCTGTCTGTCTGTCTGTCACGTCACACGTCACACTTGTCCCCTATTCATATCTCTGCCACCGTTGCCCCTATCCATGCCAAATTTGCACACACACTCCTTGGCTGCCAAACCACAACCTCCACCCCTCATTTCTCACATGGCCCTCTTCTAGCGCCACCGTGAGGCCGATTCTTGCAAAACACATTTTTGGACACTGCTCCTACCGATTTTGCCCTAAAATCACACAAAGCGGTACACAGTATGTCTAGAGTCCTGGCATCAACATGGATCTGTCCCATTTAGCGCCACCATCAGGCTGATTTAAAAAAAAAAATGGACACTGCTCCTACAGATTTTGCCCTAAAATCAGGCAAAGCGGTGTATACATGTGACCTGACGGTCGCTTATCTCCCGATTAGGGAGTCTTACTGGTTAGGTTTATCCAGCGTCATTGCCTTGTACAGGCAATGACGGTCTGCTGTTCATTGTTAACCAGTTTTGTTTAAAAAAAAAGAAAGGCCCAGTCCCTTGGGGCATTAATCGCCACTGCTGGTGTATATATATACGTATTTATATTATCACAATACAATATTATCGTCATAATATTGAAGGCCGAAAATAGCAGCTCTACAAGCTCACAATGCGTTGTGAGATTGTAGAGATAGCAGAATGTTCGCCCCAGAATATTGACGCTATGGTTCACGTGGTTAACATTTACCATTTATCCTGTTATCATACAGCTGTCGGGCCAATTTTCTGTTCTGACATTATCCAGAGAGGCCAAAGAATTCTGAATGTAAAGCTGAAAATGTTTCTTTGGAAGCACACATCAGATCTGTCTATAGGGGAAATAAATAAATAACTGCCCTTACTGAAAGGAAAGGTACCTTGACATGATGGGTCACTTATATCAATAGAGCACCAGGGCCTTCGTGGAGTGAAAGATATAGCAGAGGGCAGCACGCCAGCTTTAGAACTGACAAGTCAAAGGCAGGGGTCTAAGTGTTGTCTCCACAGGTGTCCTCACTTGCATACCAATTATTATATAGACTCTGCATTGTTACTGATGACTGTGCTGTACACACGTTTAAAGAACTCGCCATGGTGCACAGCTCACCCTGTTGCGACGTTCCACGGGAGAACTGTCAGACTTATTAAGATGTACGATCGCTCTGTCCGTGTAGATTATTAGTGCGGTATCTCTTTCCTGCTCAGTTCTAAACCATTCAACGAGGAGAGTAAGACTAAAGCTCAAAATGGACAAAATAGGGGGCTACACTCAGTGTAATTTATTTTTTAACACCAAAGGGTTTCTAGACCTCACTGCAAATGGCTGACAGCGTGCTGTCAAATGGGATTAGGGAGAGCCCTGCAATGGAAGGAGCACTATGTGAGTACAGAGGTGTATGTAGGGCAAAAAGAGACGAGAACAATTCATCTCGACTCTCACTAATGGTGAAAATGATGCCCGACTTGATCTGAGTACTCTCTGCCACTGACCATAAAATCATTTACAGAGAAAAGATTTATAGACTACCGTCTTGTCACGCAGCTGTGGGGATTTTATGATGTGTAAGGAATGTGAATGGAAATTGTGTGCATGTGCAAGCATGAACGCATGCATACAGTACGTGTGTATTCTGTGCTTGTAGTGTGTGGCTTTACATTAGGCCCAAAGCAAGCATTGCAGATGGCCATAGTGACTATGAAAGCCCGGAAATTCAATTTAATTGGCTACAGCTTCAAACCCAGTCAATACATCACAGTAGCCAGCCACCTTGATTCATTCTGTTTGACAGCACATTTTGACAGTGCAATGTAGTGTGTGTGACTGAGAGTCCAGTTTTGCGGCGAGTCTCCTGAAGACAGCTGATAGGTCCTGTTCCTGCCTCTCTTCCTGTCACAGTTGTAGTCTTTATCTGTAGATAAATGGATAAACGTAATATCCACCAATGCATTGGTTCACCTCAGTATACTGTAGTTTGGTAGCAATTTGCATCCTGTTGTCACTAAATATTATTTTAAATTAACACATTGCTTTATAGTGCTTTATGATGTACCCTATTCCTCCAAACAGCTGACATGCAATTTGCCTTTTGCCGCAATCTTTTTTTCCCATGATGTAAATGGTTTCAAAGGAATTGATTATGAAGGAAAAAAAAAAAAAAAGATTGTGGGAATCTATGCGCTCTCATGCTCTGTCCAATTACAGTGGGTTTAATATACTCAGTGACCATGTTGACCCTGGCAAAGGCAGCTTGATATCTCAATATATAGGCTACAACCTTTTAATGACTGGCTGAAGAGTGTGCTCCCAGAGCAACATATCCCTGCCATGCTGGGTTGCCTTTCCCAGGGCTGTGTTTCCTAAACCCACCAGGCTTAAAGCTATACTGTGTAAGTTGCTCAACTAGTGGTCAGTAGCGGTATTGCTTTTTTCGGCCGTTTTTCGGCCAGAGTCGTCGCGGACCACCGCCGCGGACCACCGGAGCGGCGCCAGCAAACCACCGCGACCGATAGTAATCCGTGGAGGGGTAGAACGCATGGTAGAACGTAATTTTCTGGCCAGGATTTGTGGATTAAGAGGTTAAAATCCTTCACCATGGTAAACACTGTAGCCAAGCGGAGGCGCTTCCTGGAGACCAGAGCAGATAAGCTGTGATTGGCCGGTAGTGTACCATGTGTGCATGATCGGCGATGTGATTGGGCAACGTATACACAACGTATACAGATGATGCAGATTACGTCATTTTGGCGCGAAATCCCGCCCCTGTCACTGCTAAGAAGAAAACATATAAAGAGAAGGCTTCAGAAGCTGAAAATAACGGAGTGGGTGTTCTAAAACTTTAGCGATTTAACAGTTAGGACAATTTTAAGATTTGTTTTATAAAAAAAGTTACATGGTACAACTTTAAGTTAAGATCCGCCTCGCCGAAACGCCCCTCTCAATAATCCTAAGTATGAAAGTGCATGAACGTTAGACTTAGTACTCTTAGTGCAAAGCAATACTGTGCCTACTACCTACCGATCCATTACAATAATACACGTAGCATAATACGCCCAGAGCCATATCCAAACAATAACAATTTAACTGATAATCAGCAAGAGTTTTTATTTTGAGCACAGTAGTGAAAAATTAATAGCTTTCTCAGTATGTTTTTCTCTTTGGCAAAGTTACAAAGTTTTCCCTTTTTAAAGCACAGTAGAAAGTAAGTTTCAAGTTTTTTTTAAGCACAGTTTATTTTAATAGCTGTGCATTGTGCAAATGCAGGCTTTTCTCAGTACAAGTTTTAAGATTGTCTTCATGCCTTTACTAGGTCTGACTTTATCCACCCTCCATGTGTCTGGAAAGGATTTCAGCCACTCCTGGAAGTTCTCGCGTTTCCGTGAGGCGGGTCTTCACTCAAGCCTGGTGGGTTTAGGAAACCGATTGGAAACATTTGTGGTGGCCAATCGGACATTGCATTAATTCATTAAAGTCAGTTGTGGCCAATCGGAATGTAATTTTAAAATACTTACAACCTGATCCTATGTCTACTGAGATGAATTGTACCAATTTGTGTGAGCATTGATGGATAATTTATATGATCCATGTATGAGGCTCATATGACTATGAAGTTATATTCTGTGAGAAACTGTTTTGATTTACAGGTCATTGCTACTGTGGTTACCATGACTACGAGAATTTGTTTGGGTTATAAGGCCTAGGGTGACCATATTCTGAATCCCCAAAAAGAGGACACTCTACCCGGCATACCACACGCACGCACGCACGCACGTTCGCACGCACGCACGCACGCACGCACGCACGCACACATATATATTAGCCCAAAATAATCATATTTAAACAAGAGACCCCTCCACCCTTATGAGCACAAACACTACAGTTGAGGCATTACATTTTGTATAATTCTATTCTATTGAGAAAATAGCAGATCTACATGCTTGGTAGATCGGCTATTTTCACAATTTCTGCCTCTAATATTTGTTTAATTTGCCATTTTAGAGGTACTCATACTGTTGAGTGAGAAAACAATGTTGCACATCAAGTTAATCATCTGGGGACCCCTCAAAATAATTTGGAGACCCCCCCTGGGTCCCGACCCACAGGTTGAGAACCACTGCCCTATACCACTAATATTATTAGTTATGTATTTATTTTTGAGGGGGTTCCAAATTGACCCTTTACAGATCCACTGATTTAAAGTGCTCTTGACTCCTGTATGAACGTTCAGCTTTGTATTACAAAGAAACTAAATAAAATATACGGTGGTTTCTTCAAACCACCGTATCTTCAGCTTTACAAGGTTGTAGCCTACAACAAAAACATATTCTGTCAATTTAGTTAGCAGAAGAGCTCTCACCTCGCACAGACTGTCTTGTACTTTGCAGTGTCTAAATACCTTTAGTTGTGATGGAATGGACACAGAAGTGCCAGCTTTTAATGCAGACTGCAGAGTGAACGCTCTGCTTCTCATTTGGTCACCAAGACGAAAACACTGGCACTTGTCGTGCATTTCATCAGTGTAAACCAGCATTAATTGCGTTTGCAGTGCTATCGTTCGGCTGAATCGGCTCTGCGCAGCGCAAGCTGCCGAGCTCTGCTCTGAGTCTGGTCTGAACAGCGACGCATCTGAACGAGGGAGGGAGGGAGGGATCGCAGCGGAGACAGCAGAGTAGTATGAATAATACACGTTCCGGGGTTAAGGGGTGGAAATCCGTCTTTCACGCTGTGTTTACAAACGAACCACTGAACGTGCATTGTAAATGCCCATGATTTAACGCTGATATGCGCGAAACCCCGGACATTTGAAGGAATCTATAAAACCCCCCCGGACAGGCCGGACAGCCCCCTAAAAGAGGACATGTCCGGGCAAAAGAGGACGTATGGTCACCCTAATAAGGCCTAGTGTTGTTTCTGCCTTATCAACCATGGCCCCAAAACAACAGTCTAACTGCCTTTGTGGAAATATACTAAGACGAACCCCACGTGTTTTTGATGGATGTGGCAACTTCCTCATATTAGCAGGAACCTATGTCCTACGCCTAACCGTCGTATACAGTATTCTTAATGTCTGACCACCATCTTGTTAGAGGAACGAGTAACTTTAGACTAGAGGATAGAGGACCCTCTATGCCTGTGTACTGTATGTCTGCCTGTGTCTGATTTTTCCTCTCAATACAACAATTTATGAATATAGTCCTGGGCTGTCTCTTGAGTCTTATTTTGGTGTGAAATAATTCTTCTGGTTATGGATTTATCATCTATCCTATATTTTTTTTAATATCAAGCATAGCAAACAAATGTGTTTTGCAAAGATTGGCCTCATGGTTTTGCTATAACAGGCTGATTAGAAAAAGATGGATGGAGGTTTGTTTTGTTTTATTTTTTAGCATAATAAAAACAGTACAAAAAGTAACGCTATAAAGTGGCGCTAAAACAGGCCAATGTGGAAAGGGTGCCATTTGTTCCTTGAACTAGTGCGAATGTGTACTGATTTGTGTGATCTTTGGATAAAATCTGAAGGAGTAAAATCCAAAAATGTATTTTACATAAGTCGGCCTCCTGTTGGTGCTATAAAAGGCAGATGTGAAAAATGCAGGGCAAAGATTTCCCCTTGGCCCCTAGGGAGTGTGCACTGTGCATACAAAGTTTTACACTGATCAGTTCAACAAATCGGCCTGTTATAGTGCCACCATGAGGCTGATTAGAACATTTTTGGAAAGTGGAATTTCTTCCTATTGGAATTACTATTACTGCCTATTGGGAATGTGCGTGCACAATTTCACCAAAATTTTTGTGCAAAAATTGGCCTCATGGTGGTGCTAGAACAAGTCCATGTGAAAAATGTGGAGGTTCTGAATTGCGCCTGTTAGCTGGTAACAGACAGACGCACGCACGGACACACGCAGGGTGCAAAGCAGTCTCCCCTTGCCTTCGGGCCTGGCGGAGACAACAAAAAAGGTTTGTGATTGTGCACGCGTGTCTGCACATGTGTGTCTGTGTGTGTGTATATGCAGACATAGGGCTACATTATATGGTAGAAGCAAGTGGAGAGGCTTGATTCATTAGGCTGGCCCTCAATCTATGTTTAAAATTACTGAGTGAAGACGAGTTGGCAATAAGTACGTGTGTATTCCAGAGTAAAGAACCTTTGTGTTTAATAGAGAACTGGCTATGACTGTTACGGCTGAAGGGAGGATGGCGATTATAAGATTGTCTAGTATTATAATCATGAACTTCCGAGTTGTTCATAAAATATACTTTGAAAGGTGTAGGTAGCATATTTGAAAGGTTAGTGCATTTATAATATGAAAGAGCAGGTTCTACCTTGGCCTACTGGGAATGTGCATGCAAAGTTTCACGCCGATTGGTCCAGCTTTTCCGAGATTAGCTGTTCACAGACCGATAAATGGAAAGGCCATTCTGCCATGTATTATTCCCTAGCGGGGCTAATAAACTTTTGATCTAGAGTGTGCGGCAGTATTCATCTTTTTGTTTTGTACCCACTACCCAGGGTTGCCATAATAGACTAAATGAGTCTGATGGGATGCCTTTGTTGTCAGCTTATGCATACATTTGCTTCGAACTCTTGCCATCTAGAAACTGACTACATAGGAAGCCTTTCTACTTATGCAGATGTTAATTTCCCTACATACTTCTTTTCCAATGCCTCCAGTGGACAGATTTAACTATTACAGATTTAATGAATTTCAGAGCGTGCAGCAACATGGACATAAAATAAATGTTTAAAGAACGCTAGAAAGTCAGTGGCAGGAATTAGCTGAATTGATGTGGCTTTTTATAATGGCTGACCTTATATAGACATATAGACGGTATATACTGTACTTATATATCCACCTCTTTCCGTGAGAGTTTACTGGAGATTATTTGGACCACACTTCCGGTTTAACAGCAGACATACAAGCTCACGTCGCGTCGCAGATGCAGCCCGTTGTGAGCTTGTAAATCACGTCTGCGCAATGCACTTTGGGGTGTTGGAAAGCCGTGGATAGACACTTCATATTCATCAATTAGATGAACACCTCCAAATTACCGTGATGCTGTAACCAGACTAACCACTGTTGGCAATACTCACGTCCCACACCTGACTCGGTTTGAATTTATGGCTTGGTCAACTTCTCTCTAAGCTCTCTGAAGCTTTGGTGTGGAATGGTTGTTAGTCTAGAGAAAGTCATAAATCAAAACATGTTTCGGTTTGCCATTATCTATTAATACTCTGCAGCTCCTGCTGTAGAGTTCTGGAAACTGCAGGAACTGGCATGCTTTCCCTCTCCCCAAAGACTGAGAGACTTCCTCTGTAAGATGGAGGTGAAAAGACAATGCTTCAAAGTTGCCTGGGTTGTGATTGATTTACTCATCCCTCTATGGTCTGCTGCCTGCACTGACAGTGACAGCTGTGGAGGTGGAACTGTGCTCAATGCCTTAATTGAGCCGAGTGCTCAGGGCTTAAATGCCACAGGCACAAAACCCACACAATTAGGACCGCCTAATGACATGGAGTATTAAGCATTATTTTTCTAAATAACCCAGTGGGGTTTAATTCTGCAAAAGACTATATGAGTGACTTGTAAAACAAAATGGGCCTAGATTTTCTATTTTATGATGTCATGCAAATCCATTTCAAACGGTTTGCACGCCAGCTATTGATGCCAAAGAGGTGGATGTACTGTAACATATGTAGGCCATTCTGTGAACATGTATAATACTTTTTTTGTTACCTTGATTGATACAAAATTACTCTGTCTGGCTTTTCAGAATCAAGACGATATGCACGCCATCTATGACAGTCAACTGGGTAAGTCTATTTTTTTTGTAAAAAAATAATTCATGTAAGAGTAAGGTTTTAACACATTGCTTATGATAACATTAAGCTCAGCCCTTAGACATAATTTATTTTAATTGGAAGCATTAATTTATGTGGGTGACATTATGTTACAGTCTGTTACAGTTCTGTTTAATATTCACATGCACCAGAACAAATTTGTCTAATCCAGAAGCACATCCTACAGAAATAGGAATTACCTTACACTGTACCCATCAGTCATCCAAAATATCTAAATCAAAACCAAAACCTTTGTTTCTTTTTTAGCTTGAAATAACACCACAGTTGCACTTTTCCCCAATAACAATGATTTTCTGGAGCTTGCAGAGGAGTTTGAAGCAATACATTGTTCATTGAATTGGGTCACAATGGAAGCAAAGGCATATAAAAGCTTAATGCTCTCATTTGGCGCCTCAACAAAGACAGGAAACAATCTGAGTAAATGGGGCTACACTACAATAGTTATGCCATATTATTTGCTATGTTTTTATTGGTGAAAAGGCTACGCAGTTGCTTATTCACAGCATGTTGCTTGTTGGGATAAAAGCATCAAGGCTGGTCTTCTTTTTTTTTTTTACTTGATTTGTATTTGCAGTTCGTTACATGGACAAAACATTTGCAGGGTCAACATCATTACATCGTTTTAGTGATCACATTTTAATCCATGTCAGCTATTCATTTTGTTGGGTTATGTTTTCAGTCCATTTCTCCCATTTCTCAAGGAACAGTTCTTCTTGTATCCTGAGTTTGTGTGTAAATCTCTCCATCACATATATTTCCTCCACAATGCACAGCTTCTGCTCAAAAGTTGGAGGGTCACTTTTATACCACAGTCTTGTTATTGCTTTTTTGCTGGCTGCCAGCAGCAAGGCAGGTGTTTCCTTTGTTAAGACAATGTTGTGAGCGGGGGCACGGTAGCACAGTGGTTAGCGCTTCGCCTCACAGCTAGAAGGTCCTGGGTTCGATTCCCGCCGGGGGACGCTGTGGGTGCTGGTGGCGTATTCCTCCCTCTGCGTCATCAGCGCCCACACCCTAGGTGGGGTTGGCGATAGGGCCTTTCTGTGTGGAGTTTGCATGTTCTCCCCGTGTCTCCTAGGGTTGATACCCTCACAAAAACATGCAGTAATCCTGGTCTCAATAATACCTCCCCCTGGCCAGCCAGGGCGCCTGATGGAGGGGAAAGGAACTGGTTGGAATAACGTGTTCCTTCCACGCGCTACGTCCAAACCAGGTAAATTTCCACTGTCAGGTGAAAAGAAGCAACTTGGACTCCTCATGTATAGAAGGAAGCATGAGGTCAGTCCGTTGTCTCCCCAGGCGCAACAGAGGGAGAGCAGAGCCCAGGATTACATAGGCAATTGGCACTGGGTGAAAATGTTCATGTTGTGGCATGTTCATTTACTGTGTACAAGCATCATATAATGTATATACTGTAACAGGCTCGGGCTAGTTGAGAGAGCTTTGTGGGTGCAGTGACACAAACACAGGATTTCAAGTCCCCTCTGGCAAGTGGCCAGGGCATTTATTAACACAAAAAGTCACTCAGCAAAAGTCAACTCAAAGTCTCTGTCCCTCTCTGGGAAATAAACACTTCTCTTTGTTTGGGGAGCACGCCTGCTCTCCTCACACTCCTCACACACTCTGGCCTCCCCACACTCTGAGGCCTTGATTTTCCCCTCAGCCAGGTGTGTGCTAGATCGGCATTGGTTGGAGCCAACGAGCTGGAATGTAGGTGGCCCCTATCACCATGCCCCTCACTCTGTCCCTGTCCCTCACCCCATTACACACCCCCCTCCCCAGTGTGCGCCTAGTCGGAGGGGCGAACGATGTCCAGAGGGCGTCCCTCCGGGACAGGGCATCCGCATTCCCATGTTTGGCTCCAGACCTGTGAATGACAGAAAAGTCAAAATCCTGCAGAGTGAGAAACCATCTAGCTACTCTGGCATTTGTGTCCTTTTTCTTGGTCATCCATACGAGGGGAGCATGGTCAGTTACCAGCGTGAACCTGCGACCCATGAGGTAGTATTGGAGCTGTTCTAGTGCCCACTTAATGGCAAGACCTTCTTTTTCCACAGTGGCAAATGCCTTTTCCCGGGCATCCAGTTTCCTGCTGACATAAAGTATGGGATGCTCCTCACCTTGAAACTCCTGTGCCAGTACTGCCCCGACCCCCACCTCCGAGGCATCCGTTTGCACAATAAATTCTTTGCTAAAGTCCGGGGTCATCAGGACTGGCTGCGTACAGAGGGCATCTTTCAGGCGTTGAAAGGCACTTTCTATTTCCTCCGTCCAAGTCACCATGTGAGGCCGAGATTTCTTCGTCAGGTCTGACAGGGGGGCAGCTATTGTGGAGTAATTGGAAATAAAGCGAGAATAATAAGAAGCAAGACCCAAGAAACTTTTTACCTGGGCCTTGTTGACAGGTCGGGGCCACTCTTGGATCGCCTGGACTTTGCGTTCCTGTGGTTTCACATTTCCTCGTCCTATTGTGAAACCAAGGTACTCTGACTCTTCAAGACCCAGCTTACACTTTTTGGGGTTGGCTGTTAGGCCGGCCTGACGAAGAGCCTCCACCACTGCTCCGAGCCGCAGGAGATGGTCCTCCCAGGTCATGCTCTGTATAACGACATCATCCAAATATGCAGCAGCATACTCACGGTGGGGTTTCAGAACTCTGTCCATCAGTCTCTGGAACGTGGCAGGGGCCCCGTGCAGACCAAAAGGCAGAACAGTGTAATGGTAGAGTCCAGAGGGTGCTGTGAACGCTGTCTTCTCCTTCGAGTCCGCTGCCAGGGGCACCTGCCAGTATCCCTTGGTGAGGTCCAGAGTGCTGATGTACCGGGCATCTCCAAGGCGGTCAATGAGTTCATCCACCCTGGGCATAGGATATGCATCAAATTTTGAAACGTCATTCAATTTCCTAAAATCATTGCAAAACCTTTTCGTTGAGTCAGGCTTGGGTACCAGGACCACTGGGCTTGCCCATTCACTGAACGACTCCTCGATCACGCCCAATTTCAACATCTTTTGGACCTCCTCCTCAATAATGGCTCGTCTGGCTTCTGGGATCCTGTAGGGTCTGATTTTTACCTTTTTGCCGGGTTCTGTCCAGATGTGATGCTGTATGACCTTAGTACGGCCAGGTTTAGGTGAGAAGACATCTGTGTTCTGTTGCACCAACTCTTTCATTTGTTGGGTCTGAATTTTGGACAGCCCTGGGCCATAGGTCACCTCTTCGACTGCATTTCCTGTAGGGGGAGACAAGGGCACTTGCGGGGACACAGATATTAAAGCCTCCCTAGAATGCCATCTCTTCAACAAATTCACATGGTAAATTTGTGCCTTTTTCCGACGGCCTGGCTGGCTGACTTTATAATTTACGGGTCCCACCTTTTCTATGACCTCATAGGGCCCTTTCCAGGTGGCTAGAAACTTATGCTCAGTTGTGGGTATCAACACCAGCACTTTATCGCCCACCTGGAATTCTCTGGTTTGCGCCCCTCTGTTGTAGGCCTTCCTCTATGCCTCTTGCGCCTGAGCCATGTGTTCCCTCACTATCGGCCATAACACCTTCATGCGCTCCCTCAGTACCTCTACATGTTCCACCAGGCTGCGGTGGGGGCTTGGTTGCTCCTCCCAGGCCTCCTTAGCAATGTCCAACAGTCCACGAGGTTGTCTCCCATACAGGAGCTCAAAGGGGCTGAATCCTGTGGAGGCCTGTGGGACTTCTCTGATCGAAAACATTAGTAAGGGCAACAGCTGGTCCCAGTTCTTGCCATCTTTATCCATAACCTTCTTTAACATGCCTTTTAAAGATTTTATAAACCTCTCAGAGAGGCCATCAGACTGGGGATGAAAGACAGAAGTACGGAGTTGTTTTACCTGCAGCAGCTGGCACAGATGTTTCATGATATTCGACATGAACGGAGTCCCTTGGTCTGTCAAAATTTCCTTGGGAATTCCCACTCGACTGAACAGCTGTAACAGTTCACGAGCAATCCCTTTTGCCACCATCGTTCTCAATGGGATGGCCTCTGGATACCTGGTGGCATAATCGACAACAACCAAAATGTACCTATAGCCCTTTGCGGATTTCACCAGGGGCCCCACCAGGTCCATACCAATCCTTTCAAAGGGAACATCAATAATGGGGAGAGGAATCAAGGGATTTCGAAAATGGGGTTTTGGTGCCACCATCTGGCATTCAGGGCAAGTGCGGCAGTAGTCTTCCACTGCTCTTACCATACCAGGCCAATGGAACCTCTTTGAAATCAGGACATGACTGTGAGCTAGATGCAGGACATTGGAAACATACGATCTGGGCACCACCAACAGTTCTCGGACTTGACCGTCAACCTGGCGAGCATAATACAGCAGTTTATTTTTTATCTTAAACCGGGGAAACACCAGTTCACTCACCCCGGGGGCTTTCTGCCCCTCGATCTCCGTGACATTGCTCCTGGCAGGTATCAGGTTTGGGTCTTCTAGCTGTGCCGTACCAAATTGTCCCCTGAGACTGAGGCAACAGCAACTCTCCACCCTCTGCCTCATCTGAGCTATTACTAGCTGGGAAGGCCTGGAAAGGGTTCTCTACATCATCATCGGACGTCGGCTCCGCTGAGCTGCTTTCATCTCCCCCTGGGGCGGCACAGCCGAGCTTGGACTGGTCCTTTGGGGAAGAAGGCTGAGGGGAGGTTAACTTAGGTCTACAGTTTAATTTGACTGAGCAATTTTGTTTTTTCCCACTCACCTTCTTCCTCTCTCTCAGCTTAGAGTACAAGGGGCAGTCACGGCCCAGTAGGACTGGCACAGGAAGATTGGCGACCACACCTACTTGCATGGTGCAGCGGCCCCGTCCTGTGGTGAGATGTATGACATTGGTTGGATAATGTTTAGTATCACCATGCACACAGGAGACAGGCACTAACTTCCCAGGACGCTGACGCTCCAATAGCTGAGGTTGGATGAGGGACACCACGCTCCCGGAGTCCACCAGGGCCTGTGTCATTTTACCATTTATCTGGACTGGAACCAAGGGAAGAGAATTTTCATCCTTCACCCAACAGGAGTAATTCATATGGCAAGGCTTCCCGGAGGACACTTCAGTGGGCATCTCTTCATCCCTGGAGGGGCAATCCCAGGCGAGATGACCGAGCTCTCCACATTCGAAGCACCTCCTTCTGTCCGCCCCAAATGGTTGGCGTCTCCGTCGTACCACTTCTTCTCCTTGCGACGACCCCCTTCCCTCAGGGGCGGGCTTCTCTGTTGTTCTCTTTGGCCGGGTGATTTCGGGCCGGTCCATCCTTCCCGCTTTCAACACACCTGCTGTGACTTGATGACTTTCCACCAGGTTCAGAAGTTCATCAGTACTCATAGGATTTCCATGGCTCACCATTTTCCTTGCGTCGTAGGGCAGCGCTCTGATGAACTTATCCATGACCACCCTCTCCAGGACGCTCAGCTTCTCTGCTTCATGAGTGAGCCAGGCCCTGGCCAGCCTGGAGAGGTCATACAGTTGGGCTCTGGGCGACGCCTCTGCGTTGTATTTCCACTCATAAAACCTCTGGGCTGGCCCGGTGAGGAATGGACCTACCAGCTCTGACCACTCAGTTCCTGGCCAGCCCTCCCGCATAGCAGTGCGCTCAAAAGACACAAGATAGGCCTCCACATCATCACTGTCCGTCATCTTCGGCAGGAACCGACTGGGGCTAGGCTGGTTAGGCTGGTGGGGGCCAGGCTGAGAAGGTCTCCCTGCTACTGCGGTCGCCATTTTCTGGACCTCAGCATGGAGGAGGCCATTTTGCCTTTGTTGTTCAGCCAGCATTTCCCGTGACAAAGCTTGCTGCTCTAGAGAGATCCTCACCAACTCATGCAATACCGTATCCATTCTGTCGATATTGTGCTGTCACTACACCTGCTCTCTACCCGGATTCTCCACCAGTGTAACAGGCTCGGGCTAGTTGAGAGAGCTTTGTGGGTGCAGTGACACAAACACAGGATTTCAAGTCCCCTCTGGCAAGTGGCCACTGGCCAGGGCATTTATTAACACAAAAAGTCACTCAGCAAAAGTCAACTCAAAGTCTCTGTCCCTCTCTGGGAAATAAACACTTCTCTTTGTTTGGGGAGCACGCCTGCTCTCCTCACACTCCTCACACACTCTGGCCTCCCCACACTCTGAGGCCTTGATTTTCCCCTCAGCCAGGTGTGTGCTAGATCGGCATTGGTTGGAGCCAACGAGCTGGAATGTAGGTGGCCCCTATCACCATGCCCCTCACTCTGTCCCTGTCCCTCACCCCATTACAATACATTATTAAGAAGTTCAACTATATGGCTCAAAGAATGGTTAGAGAATTTCAATTCTGTTAAGCCCAAAATGTACTTATGATGATCGACATAAATTAATTAAATTAAGTTTACTGAGATTAGAGTTGCTCTGGAATACCACAGAAGAACATTTTAAAAGCATTTAAAACTTTGTGAAAGTAGTGTTATCCTAAATAATAATACTTAATATTACTGTAACAATCTCTGTATTGGTGGGAAAACCCCAATTATTCCTTTTTTTTGTTTGTTTTAAGTTTGACTCTCTTCCCCTGAATTGGTATTATATGAAATCCATACATTATTATCAACCTTCAGCAACATTTCTTTTGAATTAAAGTAAAGCCAAACACCCTCTATTCAGTTCATGTTGATATAGACTTTTTTTTAAATCGGATCAAAACTGAAATGTGCTCTGAAAAGAAAATCCCCAGAGCACTGTGTCCCATAATTAGTGTAAACCTCTCCCAAGGCATTTAACAGAATATGTGCTTTGGTTAAATAATAGTTTCCCAGAAAATTAGCTGTTTTTCTTTTAAGATCTGGAATTACACTTAGGTTTGTGAAGAATTAGAGTTATTAGGGAGAATTATCCCTATAGACTTTATCTGTTCTGAGATATAATTATATTTGAAAGACTAGGGGCCTAAGGGGATATAATATCAGTCACTATAAGTATAATTGATAAATATAACCAGTTGATAATGATGGCATTAAATTTAGATGTAGAGGTTATTCAACATTGTTTATGGAAATGGAGGTTAATGGCCTTCTTAATTCCAGGGCTAAAACCTTTTAGCAAGATTGTTTACATTTAAGTAGAACTATTGTAGATGATATTTTTATTAGTAACATACTGTAAAAATACAGGAAGAACCCCAAATTTTGGCAAGCAGAGCTGCTTGCCAATCCCTGCTTTTCAAAGATAAGCATTTAGATGAGGCAGCCTTGATTAGGATCAAGCTTGCTATTCACCCAGTCGACAAAATCAGTAATGTAAATTGCCACTGAAGAGCATGATTGTAGAATGAGATATCGTCACCTTCTCTAACAAAATGAAAGGCATTAAAGTACTCATGACTCGTACAGTGAATTAGAAACCTAGAAAAAGTGCTCCTCGTAGCACAGGTCTCCGCTAAATCAGGTAGGTTATTGTGGCCTCCTGGTGGCGTTATAATAGGCCAATGTGAAAAGGGTGGCATTTCTTCCTCTGCCTTTCATGGCAATCGGACAATGTGTTCATGATTTGAGGCATTTTATTCGAAAACAATATTTTTGCCAAATCAGCCTGCTGGTGGCGCTATAACAGGCCAATGTGAAAATGATGGCATTTCGTCCTCGGCCTAGTGGGAATGTCAGTCCAAAGTTTCACGGCAATCGCATGCTGTGTTCATGATTTGAGGCATTTTATTCAAAACAAGCCACTTGTGCAAACTTCAGTTGGCAACTGTAGCCATTCAGGGTGGAATATGAAAAATCAAACCGATATACTGTATACCGATTTGCGTGATGTGTGGACAAAATCTGAAAGAGTTATGTCAAAATGTGTTTTGTAAAAATCTGCCTGCTGGTGGTGCTATAACAGGCCGATCTGAAAAACTGGGGCAGAGGTTCTGCTCTGGCATCCAGGGAGTGTGTGTGTGCACAGTTTCGCTGCGATCGGGCCAACTGTGCCGGATATTTTGTTGCTCGCAGTCGGACACACGCACGCATAGGCGGACAGGGTGCCTTCGGCCTGGCGACGACGATTAATTGTTATGTATTGTCCGACTTAGCTTTGTTTGTGTTTGTTTATGTGCTAAAGAAGTGACTTTGAGAGCTTTTTCATCGTACAATGAAGGTCAATGAGATGGTATTTTAAATTGTTATAATTAATTTCTAATCAACTGCACCAATTCGACTGCTACATCATGACAAGGTAACTACTACACAACCTAAACCTCTACCAAAGAGTCTTATTGCTTTGAAGGCCGGGCCAGGTATCATTATTTCTTCATATATATATTTATATATGTATTTATTTTTATTTTATGCATCAAGCTCAAGCAGTGAGTCTTGGCTAATGGGGTCAGCTAACAAAGACATTGTGTGACAACACAATAAGCATGTAACCATGCACAACAGAATGCACCATTGCACCAATGTTCTCAATCTCATATATTACAGATGCTGTTTCTCTCACCATCTGATGCTGACTTGGAACTATTTCATTTGTGGACGAAATGCCAATGTGTATCAATAGCAATACGCACTGAAAACACTGGCATCGTTCGACTAATTATTTTCAAAATACAGAGTGACAAAATATTATTATATAGTTCTATTAATTGGTCATTGCAGATGTGTCAAGTTGGAACGCAAGACAGTAGAGCATTGTTTTGGTGCTAGTATCCAGTGAGCGCTAAGGATCATGCTAATGAGTCCACATGCCTTGCAGAGGCATGCATTTATAGTCAAGCAATGGGAGTAAGCATTTGGAATCTGTTAAAACTTGATTACCTCTGGGCCTTGAATTATTGATGCAAAGCGGGGGTTTAAGGCTGCCTTCAACTCTCATTAGTCTTTACCAGAGTTGTCCGTGGAGTCATGAACTCCAGCCTCTATAATGAGTGTCATTAAACTACTGCAGACCTTCTTTCTGAACTTCAGGTATTGAATCTAGTGTGTGAATGTGCAGTTGTGGGGGGTGTGCTCACTTGGATAGAATTGTGATGAGGTAATTTTTACAAGAGAGAGCCATCTCTCTGATGGCCTTCTCCGCCTGCCCCAGTCCCCCCCACCCCCCTTTCTCTGTCTTCCTTTGGCTCTCTTGTGCCCTCGCCCCTGAGTCTTTCTTGTATTCACATTCTCCATTCTGAGTACATATCTCTGCCTCTCTTCCCTTGATTTACCTCCTCGCTTCGCTCCCGATCTGTCCTGTTCCTCTGATAGTTCTTTTTCTCATCATACTGAGATCAATTTATGATGCTGACCTTTCCAGCAATAAGCTGCAAGTTAAACATACCATGCGTTCTACTGATCCTCATGAGGGTAATTAAAAAACTCTACACTTTAAAATCCTGAGTGTCAGTTTAACTCTTTAGTGGACCCTTACGGATCCAATTCATACCCTCAGAGTTAAATTAACACTGAGGAAGTGTTATAGTCTTATGAGAAGGAAGCTGATAGGAAATATTTCCACTTGCTGCATCACAGAAAGGAGATTGCAGACAGAGAATATAAATTATTTCTATTTCACTACATCTTTCCAACCCTAAAAGTTGGTTACATTCTACTTGTGCTTTCAGATGGAATATCATCTTCATTTCTGCACATTGGTTATTGAATTCTGGCGCTGTCTGGTGTGACGGTCATGGTTAGTTTTGTCAGGACACTGCATCCCAATTCTCTCCACCTCTGAGATACAATGTTTGGACGGGGAAGGGGGAGATGGAGTGGATTTTTATGGAAAAGGATGATTGGAGGCCAGCTTGTCTTCGGGAGCCCGTTGAAATTGAGTCATCGAAGCGTCACAGGTTTTACACCAACGCAATCAGCTCCGAGACGAGGATGCAGGTCCGTCGCTATGGAAATGTGCTATTATACTGCACATGCTCCCGTCTCTTCCTGATCACCTGCAAGGAGATGAAAAGCTCCGGATCTGTCATGACAGTTTCATTGTTCCCCCCTGGGTGCCTCCTTGTGGAGTTGCAAATGATTCAAATTTTTATCAACAAAAACCGAAAAAAACAAAAACAAAACAAGCACGACGACACCAACACCAACAACAGCCCCCCCCCCCCCCTGTTGTTGGTGTTGGTGTCATCGTCCTTGTTTTTTTTTTCTTTCTTTTTTTTCGGTTGTTTCTGTTTGTGTTTTTTTTTTTTTTTTGGTCATGGCAGTTTGTTGTTTGAAATAAATAAAATGTAAAAAATAAAATAAATAAATAATATTTAAAATAATTATGGGATATAATAATAGGATAATGGGTGGGGGGCACTATTTACTCTATACAAATACCATTCTTCCCAACGTTTTTCATGTCTCTGCTTTGGTCCTCAGGTTATACGCAATTCTTTCCAACCAATGTTCCTCGCTAGGAGGATCCTCTTTCAACCACCTGAAGTTATTGATTTTATTGAATAGATTTTTGGTGAAATAAAAAAGCCCAGTACATTTTTCCACCCGAATTCCCTCCAACCTTTAGAACTAGTTGAAGATCCAGGAAACAGACGGTTTGGGTTGGCCAATCAGGGAAGCCGATGCATAGAATCTCCCAAACACTCTGAGAATTCCTCCCTCTTTCTCGGACCTGTGGGCCTTCGGATCAGATTTTGGTCAGATTTTTCGGTTCTCAGAAACAGTCCATCTGAACAGGGACGTGCAGAATGTTAGAGAGGCAGGGGCTTAAATTTCTAAAAGGGCCTTTTGGTGGAAATATCGAAAATAGCAGACCTCCAAGCTCGCAACGCGTCGCAGCGTTGGGAGCTTGGAGGTCAGCTATTTTCGGTACTTGAAACCACATTAAACTAAGTATAATCAAGTTAATACTGTAACGGCATGTATTTCTACACAGAGAGGGCAATTCTTTCAACATAAGATGCTGCATTCAAGTTCATGAGAGTTTGGACAAGGTAATTCTCTTAAATACTGCCTTCAGGTATGGCTTGGAAAGGGGGCATTTGCATTTCTTTCACCATAGTAAAAACTGCATTCATGGTCTGGAGAGGGCACTTTTTACAGACCGATATAAGGGCATGGCCTCAAGACCCCTTTGATGTCTATGTGTGCACGTGCCTGCATCTGAATTGCCATTCGGCTCGACACACCTCTGCCCTCTCGGTCATATGAGACACACAATTCAATTCAAAGGGCTTTATTGGCATGAGATACACACACACCCAGTTTGAGACTGAAAGGTCTGATGCTGTCCGAGCAAACCAGGGATGCGTATTTGCGTGGCACAGACAGACACACGCAGAGATTCTGTGAATTATAGTATAATTATTAGAACTGCAGATTTTTTTACATCTGAAAATGTTGCCTGTATCATGTTCTGTTTAAAATCAGAATTCTCCACCAGACTCAACCTGCCTCTGTCACCCAGGGAGTTGCACCTTTTCTTATTTCAATTATTTTCACCTCAGTTGTGTTACTATATATGTCTGTTTATCTAACTAGTGGGATATAAATTCCCCAGGCTGAGATGAAAAATACTGTGACCGTTATAGCGATTCCACGCACCTGCTCTGGCGACACTAATGGAGATGACGGAGCTGCAGGTGTGCCCATAGGGTCAGTGGGCCGCTCTGCCACACGGCACTGTCTGCAACCCTGCTTTAAGGAGCTGTCATCATTGATTTGTGTCAATTTGGTGACAGCACTACAGGGCCAGGCCACCTCATTCACTCACAAAACTGTACCGCATCCATGTGGAATATCCCTTCTGCATGCTGTACAGTACACAAATGTATTGCTTGCTTTTTACATTTTATTTATCTGGGGTAGATTTGCACAAATGCTCTCTGCTTCACAATCACACATTATAATGTGGGAACTGCACAGTAAAAGCACATTCTACTGTGTTGGTTACTGAGCATCACTGGAGCAGTTGGAGATTCAGTGCCTTTCTCAAGGGCGCTTCAACTTTGTTGAGGGAGGGGCAAGTGTTTGTCATTCACTTAATAATAATGTCATCATTTATTTATTAGTCAGACACATTGCTGTAATTTGAAATTTGTACTCCGCCCTTGACCCATCTCTTGGAGCGGTGAGCTGCAACCGTGCTGCGCTCGGGAATCAGCAATGGTGATCAACCCTCCAATCCAAACCTTGATGCTGAGTGCCAAGCAGGGAGCCATTGGGTCCCATTATTATTACAGTCTTTGGTATGACCCGGGGAATCGAACCCCCGACCTCCCAGTCTCAGGGTGGATACTCTAACCACAAGGCCACTGATTTATTCTGCTGGTCTGGGGAATCGAAACCGGGAACCTTTCAGCCACAAGTATGTTCCTCTAACCTTTCATATTGGATCTCCCCTTCTCTCTAAGAGTTGGAGACATGTAACCAGTCTAGATTCAAACCCAAGACTTCTGGGAGCCCAAGCATCTGCCGCTTAGCTAAATGGCTCCATGCGCTGAGAAAAGCGTCAGAACAAAGAGAGACAAAAATTCTCCAGTGTCTCATTTTATCCAATATATTTCAAGGCTGATGCTGTCTTTTTATCTATGGAGCGGCTCCGGGTTGAATACTAAATGTGTGAGAGGAGATAAACGAACTGTAGGCTCATGCTTTGTAGCTCCATGATCAGACAACAGGCCAGCAAAATAAATCATGTATTGCCGGGTTGACCAGAATCCCAGGCCCCTGGGATTATCTCTCCCCAGCCACCTTTCATTTCATTCACTCTGCTTATAGGCGTCTCAGCCAAGAGACGTCATGGGGCTAATCTCCATTTGTCATTGAAAGGTGCTTTGCTGCATTTTTGGCACCAGAGGTGCTGTTTCAATTCTTTGCTCTATAATTCAATAGATATATTGATTTCATACTTTCAATGGGAGGGCCAGCACTGAGTGGTGATGCAATGTAGAAAAGTGATTGTGACTGGAAAGGAGATAGGACAGCGGAATGATGGAGATGAGAGAACACAGACTGTAACAGGATTCCTCCCTTTCCTCTCTTCTTTCCATCGTCTGATGATTAATCGAAACCCATTAATGGGATCCGAGGCCAGTGAATTCAGTCTTAATTAGTTTCTTTTTTTACCCCTCGCTCTCCTTTGCCTTGACAGAGGGTATGCATTATCTACACAATGAGGGATTGGCAAACCGCTTATCTGATTCTTCCGCTGGTCACAAGCGCTTGTTATTATTATTGCTGCACTTTGCAGGATCAGGAGGCTTGAACCTCACCTGGGACTTGAAAACCCTCTGCTTTATGTCAGACAAAATGCACACTCACGTATTCGTTCACTACCAAGCACATTCAGCAGATTCAGCAGCAGGACATTTAGAGGTGATATAGGGGTGTGAGAGACATACCTTCTGGTCCTTCTCAAAGCTCAGTCTTCAGTTGAGGTTAATCTTTTGGGAGACGGGTATGTTGGGGTTTAGTGAGTAAATCCCCTTTCACCAAGGCATCAGGATCAGTGGGGGCTTTGTAATGTGGGGAGCAAGGGGGAGAAACATACCAACACTAAATTAAAAATGATATGACACTGATACAGTGTTTACCCCTGACCTCAGTGATAATAATTCAACCGGGGGTGGAGATGAGTTCAAGTAGTGTAATGGAAGAGCAGGCAATGCATCTCATCGTGTCATCGTGCACTCCCCTTTCGTCTCCTTGTACAGTATTGGTTTAGCACGACTATTCCAAAGGGAACATTATAGACCTGTCAGCAGGGGCCGCTTCTTATTTATATTTTTTGAAATACTGAGAAAAAAAATCTTAGTCAGCACAATTTTAAAAGCTTCCACAGAAAAAAAAGAGAAAAAAAAACATCTTCTCGTCATCATAATTTATGACAAGCAGTATATTCTTTATGACTACATTCTGTGCAAATACTTAAGCGGGCTAATTAAAATGTCTGGAGCTTGTGAGAATGTGAGAATGGCTTGGCAGAAGTTGGCACCGTGCCCTTGTGTTTGTTTGAGCCCAGATTAATGGGGGAGTATATCCAAGACGAAGACGGCTTGCACAACTCATTAGAGGGAGTGTTTTAGTCACTTATCATAGCAGGGAAACTTTGGCTTCAGTTCCACTTAATCCTCAACTTTCTTCAAACGCGTATGACCTGACACCTTTCTGCTTCAAAGTTTTGCCTAATAAGAGATCCTTGCTGTCACAAGTATCCCAGCTAGTAACTGTATCTACCGTAGGCATTATCTTAGTGTGGACAACTTTTTGAAGATGATGTGAGATCTATCTAGAATTCTATATAACAGTGAGAAAGACAAAGTTGCACTGAAATTTCATTTGACCCGTAGGTATGTCAACAACATTGCTATCACATATTCACAGGATTTCCAAAGAACTTCATTAGCAAGGCCTGTAATATTGGTCTATAAAGATGATTAAAAATTGTATGTAAACATGATCCTAACACTTTGGCAGCTTCACTGCGAAATGGACACTTAAACTGACAGCTTTGAGCTACTGTACCTCACCACACGAGCAAGTGGCTTCCTGTTAACCTTAGTCTCAATATGGAGTAAGGGTACTCAGTAATATTTACAGCGCAACACTGTTGCTGTGCCAGAAGTGGACAGCTGGCCTATTTGCTACGCAAGCATTTTGAGGGTGTTCGATTGCCACTGTACCCGACGATAATCATTTAATTAAGTAACACAGTCTGGGCTGTGACATTTACACACCCTGTCCCAATACCAATTAAGCTCTCTTATGTGCTAGTAATTATCACCAAACCAGTGACAGAGATCAGAAGAATAATCTGTGCAGATGTGACTTCATTTATACAGACTGTCCCTCTTATCTGGTTATGTTCAGAGAAGGTCATCGATTGCCATGATCCTTTTTCAACACTACAGTGTGTGCGAGTGTGGTCTCTGATCTGTGTCCTTTGTGTTCTGTCAGACCTGAGGGAGATAGTGTTTGTCATCCAGAGCCAAAGCAACTCCTTCCATACAACACAGGCAGAAAGGCGGAGAGCAGAACTGCTCAAGCAGGCAGAGAGTCTTACAAAGGTAAGTGTCTCTCTCTCTCTCTCTCTCTCTCTCTCTCTCTCTCTCTCTCTCTCTCTCTCTCTCTCTCTCACACACACACACACCCCTTTATCAGGCATAGATAATATGCCTGTTGTGTGTTTAACCTACCCCATATCCGTTCTTTAGCTATCCATAATAACTTAGTGAGTCCAGTTTATGAACAGAGTGGCACAAATCACAATGTGTTGTTCCGTGAACATTGTCTTCTCCGCTTTGACAAACTGGTTTCTTGTGAGCATGTAAACTAGTGTTGTGAAGGTCTGAGTTAATGGATACATTCTGTAAACAACAACGCCTTGTTTCTTATTCCCATATGAAACAAAATAATTGATCACAAAGAATTAAGACAGGAGAGTGAATCAAAATGTATATTTAGAGAGGAATCAGACAAAAGGTAAACAGTACAGAAATAATGGTTCAAAGGTTCATGCTCTCTCTGACAAATGATGTTTTGACATGGGTATATGTACCGGTATGGTCAGTCCATGGTTGACGTTTAACCAGTTCATAGGATGTTTCCGAGAATGACAAGACTGTGTCACTTATTCCACATGTGGGGTCCATATTAGTGTCGATATATCGGCACCGATATGGCCTTATTTGGTCATATCGGATCATATCGTTATCGGTGAACTGTCTCCCCAATAGAAATAGAAATAGAAATATATATATATATATATATATATATATATATATATATATATTCAAATATCAACACAACATGTGTGAAGGCTTGTAACAAGCCTAGCTTGTCCTCACAGTCATTATCCCACACACTACAGGCAGTTGGACATACTGACTGACGAGTAAAAAAAAGTCAAGTCTTTAATAAAGACATTGGTTTAAGAAAGCACCTGTCTGTAGTACTACTGTCACTGTACCTTTGCATAATCATATTGGGGCAAAATCTTTGCACAAGGCCTGTTTTCATTATGCTGTACATATATCGGTTGCATATCGGTTATCGGTGACTGTCCCCTCTCTCACATAGGGTCGAGGGAACATAGGCATGACCCCGAATCGGTTATCGTGTCGAACACAAAAAAAAGCCTATCGGTCGGACACTAGTCCATATACGTGGCAAAGAGTTCATTGTAATCCATGGGGGGAATGTTGTTCGCTCGTGTCTGCAAGACACCAGATTTCCCCAGCCAAGCCTTATAAACCAAAACAATTCTCATTGTTTAGGGGCAGGCTCCAGACAGTTGATAAGGCAGAGAGTTCAGTTCCACCAGACAGTGGCACTGGCCTTGTGGGCGCTTTGCACAGAATTCCACAGAGTCAAGGTTGTAATCTGGACATGGTATTAGCATGGCAACAGTGAAACACAGTCACAAGTTCCATATTTATTGATAAAACAACAATTAACTACTGTATAAACATCAACATTATCTATCATGATTCATGGGTCTCCTTTGGCCAAATAGAAATGTCAATCATTATAATTACTTCAACCATAACTATGTTATGGTTAAGTACAAAAATTACAATAGGTTTTTACATGCATAGATTATCAATTACTTTCACCTACAGTATAGTATATCCGGATGTGGCTCTCATTCATGTCGTCTTGCACAATCAGCTTTTGAGGGGACAGACATACTTATGGTATGATACGTGTGTTTATTAATAACATAAAAATACATGATTGCATTATTTCCATTTTATTATTGCATTACATCATTATAAATGATTTACTTTTTAGAAATTCAGATTACATAATGATCTGCTTACTGTAGGTTTAAGTGCAAAGCAATGAGGCTACAGTATATAACAAGGCAGTAGCATGGCTGTTCCACCTAGGCAATCGGTAGGGATGAAACATCCTCCAAAGTAAATCAAATCCCCATAAACAAACCACCCAACATAGAACCCACATATAGCCCATAATAGTTTCTGATTTAAAGTCTGGGCCGCACTTCAGATTGTGCAATCAATTTGTCATCTAGACACAGCCGACTCTGCCATCTGACACCAGAATGTCAAGCAGAGCATGAACTATCCAGGAAAACAATGATCACATTTAAGCAATATACATGATGGTATGCAGAGAGAGCAAGGAGCAAACCCGCTTCGGTGGAATTGAAGCTCATCTTTCTTTCTTTTTTTTTTCTTTTTTTTTTACACAATTTTATTACCTTAGTAAACCTTTTCATAAACAATCGCTAATTTAAAGTATAGTGTAAATAATCATTAATTACATTAATGATAAAGTAGAATATGTTTCTAGGGTTTCTACTGGTTATACAGAGTGAAGACCCGCCCTCGCTGTGTTTGCAGCCAATAGCATTCATTTCCGTTAGCATTTTGGACCGGATATAGAAAGATGGTGGATTTGAAATCACTAAAAAAATAGGCTTCATTTACGGTCTGTAGAAACCAATGGCGTCACATTGTCCATTAATTAATGATGGTCTATGATGAGAGAGGGAGAGAAAGAGAGAGCATTGTCCTCTGTCGAATCTACGCAGTCTAAAAAAGGTTTAAGTCATTGGGAGGAGTCTGTACGAATATTACATCATAGGCAGAGGTCAAGTTATAAAAACTATTTTTCTAGTTTGAGGTCTGTAGACTGGTGCACTATGAAATATGCCATCAGCGCTGAGAATAGTGTTTGTGAAAAAGAACATTTATATTATCATTGTGGTATTTGGCAAATATTTTTGCACATATTTTTCCTCCAGTCTTTATTCTGTAAAACCCCAAATACGGAATGAAAAGTTTTAAATGGGAACCAACATTCTACGCTGGTGGGCGGTGTGATGTAGCCAACAGCACTGTGAAGAGTTTCTTCATTTAAATTGGCATGTTGATCTGAAATGTAGTCCAAAGATCAATATTCTGTTATTTTCGTCTCCACCAGCCGAAAGGCTTGGGGAGAGACTATGTTTTCGCCTCGGTCCGCCCGTCCGTCCGTCCGTCCGTCCGTCCGTGCGTGTGTGCGTGCATGTGTGTGTCTGTCCATCCAGTTTGTTACCAGCTAATCTCCAGCGCTGTTGGCCTGTTCAGAACCTCTGCCCCAATTTTTTCACATGGTTTGTTGCTCTGACATCATGGTCTGATTTTTATCCCACAATTTTTTTTGTAACCCATTTTTCACCCGGTGTCAATTATCTAATGTGATCCTGGGCGCTACACTCCCTCTGCCAACCTGGGGAGACAACACCTCATGCTTCCTTCTATGCATGAGGAGTCAAAGTTGCTTCTTTTCACCTGACGGGGGAGTTCCCCGGGTTGGACGTAGCGCGTGGAAGGAACATGTTATTCCAACCAGTTCCATTCCCTCCATCAGGCGCCCCGGCTGATGTCATGAATATTAAGCCCATATCTAACAGGACTTCATATGGGAATGCCCATATATTATGGAGACCATATCGGCCACACTAACAGAATTAATCCATATATGGCCAAGACAGCCCATATCTGTGTGGTTGGTTCTACAGACAGGGATCTCCATGTATGGGCATAAAAGGGTATGATGTCAGATGTCATAGACATCATAGGACTTTCACATAACGAATACAGTAACCGAGTAAGCGTGTTTGGGCTCTCACAGCATATCTCCATATACAGTACATGGATCTCCATATATGGGTACCAGGGGTCTCCATATATGGGTAACTGGTCTGATATACATCACTAGCCAGATGGCCAAGAATTTGTCGCATGTCGCCCTGAGGCGTCTTACTCGAGTTCTTGTCATTAGGAGAACACACACCCCTCAGTTCTTCTGTATTTCTTATCCACTGTGCACACCAAACAAGACGTGAAGTGCCAGTGTGTTGAATGCACTTGTAGCAGTCTGCTGGTATGTCATCCAGTACATCGTAGCTTTGGTGCATTTGGCAGGATGAAACAGGATGCCAAGCCACTGAGGTGGGAAGAGAATATTTTGCAGTCTTTGATCTTGGCAGTTCTCTGTGACATGGCAAGATTGAGACTGTGTGCATATTAAGGAAAGTGCCTCAGGAGTGTTCTCGTTTACATTTGCTTGCACGCCACTCAGCCACTGAGTTACCACTCTGGTTTTTAGAGGAGTATGGCTGCACACACACACAAAGGACATGGCTATCATTTGCATCTTCATATCTAAAAAAATAAAATAAAAAAATACAATGTTGCAGTCTTTCCTCTCTATAATACTGTACTGACCAGGACTGCTAGAGTATTTTTGGAAGTGGAAAGAACATTTGCTCAGAATAACAGTGGTTCAAATTGTGATTGTGGCATTTTTTGATGTCCCCAACCAACCTGTTGGTTTTGATATATTTTTAGGGATTTTAGGCTGTTTTGAAAGGTTTCTTATTTTGTAAGTTCATGTGACATGCTGTGTGCTATGTATAAATTTACTGGTGCTATGTTTATTCTGACTATTTATATTTATCTTTATTTATGTTGCAGGGCCACCTTGAGTTTTGTCCTGGGTTTGAGTTGTATTGTGATTATTTTACCAAAATCAAATCAAATCAAATAAATCACTAGTCCTGTTGTCTCGCTTAGCCAGACAACTATTCCACGATCTCCGAATGCTATATAGGGTCTGGAACTACACAAAATCCAAGGCAGGAAGCTGTCATCCGTTAAAAAATATATATATTTCCATTTCTGCTAAGCAGCAAGCTATATACAGTATGCTTAATTAGTTGAGTTTGATATATATTAGGATAAATTAGGCCGTAAAGACGAAGCGGAAGCGTTGAGTAGGCGTCACATCCACTTTATCACTTGATCATTTTTAGAGCTTCTGTGCTCCAGACGGTATGATGGAAGCATTTGAAACTTGTGGGAGGCAGCAGTCTGGCTTGTGAGTGCAGTGACAGAAAACACCCTCCACTGCCACCTTCCCACACAATAAACTGTTCTGTTTATTGGATCCTCGGACAACCTGAAGCAACTGTGGAGGAATCAAATCCTAGTCTGCACAATGGTAGGCAGAAACTTTACCCCTGCGCCACCCAAAGGCCTTCAGGACAATTTTCTGAAAACATGCAAACAGGGTTTTTGTTATGAATGTTTGCTTATTTTTGTCTCCGTCATGCCGTAGAGCGTAGACTATGTTTGTGCCCTTGTCCCTCCGTCCGTCCCTGTGTCAGCGTGTCTGTGAGCAGCTAATATCTGGCAGCGTTAGACCGATCGGCACAAAAAATCCCAGTAGGCCAAGCAAGAACCTCCATCCCAAATCTTTCAAATTGGCCTCATGGCGGCACTACAACAGCCTATTTTACATTTTGGCCTTTAACCTGGGCTCCCCCAGAGTTAGTGTCGAAGTGTCCTTGAGCAAGACAAAATCAGTTCTGCACGTGTCTGATTTTGACAACCCACGCCCGCCCCACCTGTCATTAATCAGATCTGTGGACGGCCTGTCAAAAAACTGAACCGTTGCCCGCCCGTCTACGCGCTATTACATGCAGTAAAGTAAATAGCCTACAGCTGTGTGTGCGTGCTTCCAAATGGCATCGCACTTGATCGTCCCCGCACGCTGTCCTCGGTGCCACTCTTAATTCTTTTAGATTGCCTTTTAAACCACCCTTGCTATGATGAGAACAAGAGCTAACGCAATTCATGCAGCAGTGAAGAACATCTGTGTTTGCAACTTCGTTTACTTTAGCGTATTGCATGCTGTGGTTGTGTCTGTGTGTTGTGTGTGTCCTACTGCTCACTGTGTGCGCTCCAGTGATGTGACATTGTTTAGGCGAAAACAGTGCTGTATGCATGCCGTGGTTGTGTCCTGCTGCTCACTGTGTGCGCTCCTGTGACGTTGTCTAGGCGGAAACAGTTGTCTGATTTTCACAATAAAATTACGCCCGCTTGTGTTTAGTCCCGCACCGCCCGTCCCCGTACCCTCGAATTTATAATGGTATATATTCCGCCCGTTTTCACCCGTCAAACCCGGGTACCCAGCCCGTTGCAGGACTCTGCTCTGTTGCTCCCAATTTGCAGGTTGGTGCCTTGAATGATTTCCTCCGCCATCGGTGTGTGTTTGATCAAGATGTATCACTCAGGTTCCATTCCAATTGGCTATGACTGCATTCCAAATATTGCAGCCCTGGGTATTTTCATTTCTTTAATGACAATTTGTTTTTTAAATATAATTCCCTCCAGACATCATGGCCTCATAAAAATCAAACAAAAAACACAGCAATTAATAAAGCAATGTTTTACAATGGCTGAGGGATGTAGTAGCCTCCGAACCTCTCAGCCATTATAAAACGGAGGTCAACTGAGACCTTGCGTGGCTTATTGCTTTTCTAAAGCAGTTACAAATACGGCAACATGAAAATGTCCCAATTAAAACGTATTATTATACTGTGTGTATATATATATATATATATATATATATATATATATAATTCCCAGATATCAGTAAGAGCAACCTCCTCCCGACAGAGACTATTGCCTGTTTACTCAGCAGTGTTTTAAGCTTTTCCCAAACAAACGCATAGAAAAACAAAACTTGACTGTTAGCTCAATCTCATTGCAATATATTCAATAGAAATGGGTATTTTTTAAGCCAGATTTAGCCACTCCGTCTGTAGTAGCTAAATACTTTTACTGTGTAAAGTCTCTAAACTGTTAGCCTAGCTACTTAGCCTTGCAGCCGAGAATCCAGCACAGATGTTTTGTGAGGGATGGGGAGCCTGCTCAAAGCCCCTCAGTCACCCGCCGTCCCACATGGGTGGTGCTTGGAAGCCCTGCGTGGCTGGAGCTTGTAAGGAAAACAAGCGCTCTCCTTCCTTCGTTCAGCTACAGATACCCTGGATCGCTGTATAAACAAATAACTCACCTGTGATTGATATAAGATGATCTAAGGAGTAGATTAAAGTCTGTTTTTATCACATCTACTAAACGGAAACCAGCCAATCAGAATCAAGGAATGGGACTAGCCATTTGAGAATCATTATTATTACCCTCTTCATTGTCACCAACTGTCAAAACAACCCATAGGCTACGTCATCATCAATCACTTGTCAAGAGTGCTGTTACGTATGCTACTTGAATGAATGGAGTGCAGTGAACATGAATATCCATTCATGTAAACAGCTCAATGATAGAAAGGGGAAAATCAGAACAAGTTAGACATGTATTTTGTTCTTTACTTTGTTATTTATGTCTCCATCAGTCACCGTCACAATCCCTAGCACTCATTTATCAAATGTATAACTAATCAGAAACTAGAAGCAGTGTTTTTCCGAGCACAGGTCTCTGCCACGTCAGGTATGTTATTGTGGCCTCCTGGCGGTGCTATAATAGGGCAATGTGAAAAGGGTGGCGTGTCTTCTTCTGCCTTTCACGGCGATCGGACGCTGCATGCATGATTTGAGGCATTTTATTATAAAAATTAGTTTAGCTAAAGTTGACCTGCTGGTGGCGCTATAACAGGCTAATGTGAAAAGGGGTAGCATTTGTTCCTTGGTCTAGTGGAAATGGGCGAGCAAAATTTCACGGAAATCGCAAGCTGCGTTCATGATTTCAGGCATTTTGTTCAAAACGGACCAATCTTGCAAACTTTGGAAGCCAATATTAGCCAATTAGGATGGAATATGAAGTATTGGACAGATCCGTCTTGATCACATGACTATAGAGATACTGTGTACGGATTTGCGTGTTTTTTTTTGTTGAAAATCTGAAGGAGTTATAACCAAAAATATCTTTTACATAAGTCCGCACTCCTCCTGTGAGAGAGGAACTATGTTGTTGTGCGCTCGCCCCCCCCCCACCCTCAAGAAGGAAGACACTGTGAAGGAAGCCTTTCCCACCCTCACCCAACTCATGTCTACTCCCACCACGAACACCTGGTGTTTTGACTTTCAGGCTGGGGCTGGGCCAAGGACGTCTACATAGATATCGCATTGACACCAGCGAAAAGACATTTTGACCTAGCTACTATCTGGAAGCTTACAACCGGACTAACGCTAACACAAACACAATCGCAGACTTACACGCATGCACACACACAACCATTCACCTGCCTTCATCCACACCCCCCCCCCCCCCCCCCCCCCCAATGTCTTGTCAGGGCTTCTTTTTTCTTTCTCCCAGGCAGTTCCTCAAATTAGTGGAACTGTATGGAAGCAATGTTTTTTTTAATAGCCCAAGCCTGCAACCCCCCATCACCCAAACGCAAAGCTTGTACTCCCCACTCCCAAATCTTTTTCTTTTTTTCAGCAAGAAAGGGCTATATTGGCAGCGCCGTGGAATGGCAGCAGCCGTGCTCCCTTAAATGCACAAATACATTTCGTTGTACTGTGAATGTACTTGTATGTGTACTGTTCTTTGTAAATGAGTTGATCGTTGACAAATGAAACTGTGCCTGCTGTACCTGTACTGTATTGTTACAATGACAAATAAACTCTAATCTCTAATCTCTGGTGGCGCTATAAAAGGCAGATGTGAAAATTGCAGGGCAAAGGTTTTTCCTTGGCCTCTAGGAAGTGCGCGTACAAAGTTTGACACTGATCGGTGGAGTTGCTTCCTCTGCCTAGTGGGAACTGGGAATGTGTGTGCACAATTTCACCAAAATTGCACACTGCGTGCATGAATTGAGGCATTTTGTTCAAAACGGACCAATCCTGCAAACTTTGGAAGCCAATCTTAGCTAATCAAAATCTGTAGGAGTGCATGTGCAAAAATTAGTTTAGCAAAAATTGGCCTCATGGTGGAGCTAGAACAGGCCCATGTCTGTGTGAGTGTATGCACAGTTTGGCCGCGACCGGGCCAACGGCGCCGGAGATTAGCTGGTAACAGACAGACGGATGGACACGCGGGCGGATGGACAGGGTGTAAAACATAGTCTCCTTAAGAGTCCCTATGCCTTCGGCCTGGCGGAGACAACTATCTGAGGAGCACAAGGGGACAGAATAGACTGAGTGGATTGACTATGTCATCGACTGAAAACTTGATGAAGAATTTGGACACATACATATGGGGCACATACTATGTGCTTTTTGGATGACTTTGCAGAGCACAAGGCTCGCCAAATGCATTTCAAATATTGGTGAGTAGTTGATGAACTGACAGGCTGCTGTGCCAATTTTTCTATTTACATTAGGTATCGCTCAATTAGTCAAAGGCAAGCAGGTTCCAAAATGACATATCGTTGCAGTGGTGTTGAACTTGGTGTGCGTGCTGTTTGTGCTGTGCAGCCAGGCATGCACAGTGTTGTTTTGTTTCTCATTGGTCTGTTGTAACTAATCAGTCATCAACATTAAGTAAGACCTCTAAATAGGCAATCCAAAATGGTCTAAATAGGGATTACTTAACTTGGCTTTGGATGTCCTGTCCGCCCCTGCTGTGCAGTGGTCATCTGCATGTTTTGCCATGATTTCTTTAAGGGTTTGATGGTAAGACTTTATCATAATGTGCTCATTCATACATGTAATAATGGTTTAGTTAAGGATTTATTATTGATTGATACACTAATTCATCATGAATTCATCATTATTACTGATAATTAATGAGAAAGTCACTATTAGTTAACCGAAGTCAATATATCATTATATTAGTTAAGGGCCACACTTTGTGGTTTGTAGATCTGCTTTTTTCGTTGTCTTCTATTCCTAGGATGAGTGCGAGTAGAAGTATTGAGGAGAGTCGTACTCTGGTCGTAGTTGTTCCAGCGCATGTGGAGTGTTGCTGTGTGTTAGGCTGACAGGGGTCTCCCAAGTTGGACTGGCTCACTGGATAGACCCTCATGGTTTTCATCATGAAATAATCATTACTTAAGCCTCACCCTCAAATGTCCGGTAAATTGTAATCATTCCGGATGGAGATGTGTGTGTGTGTGTGTGTGTGTGTGTGTGTGTGTGTGTGTGTGTGTGTGTGTGTGTGAGGAGCTACTCTTCTTCCCAGCTAAGTCTTGCCCCATGCAAGATCTCACTATTTCCATAGATAATGCATTGGTGACTTCAGTTCCGACTGCTAGAAACCTTGGTGTGGTCCTGGACACCCAGCTATCATTTAAGGCACATATTGCATCAGTCACCCGGTCCTGTAGGTTCACACTCTATAACATCCGTAAAATCAGACCGTTCCTCACCCAGGAGGCAGCGCAGCTCCTCATTCAGACATCTGTCATATCAAAACTCGACTATTGTAACTCTCTCCTCACTGGTCTCCCGGCATGTGCACTTAAACCTCTCCAACTGATCCAAAATGCCGCGGCACGACTGGTCTTCAACCAGCCTAAGTTCTCACATGTCTCTCCCCTTCTCCGCAGCCTCCACTGGCTCCCGGTTGCGGCCCGCATGGAATACAAAACACTGATGCTGACCTTCAAAGCAGCCAAAGGTATGGCTCCTCCATACCTCCAAAAGCTGATCAACCCCTACACCCCCACTCGTTCACTTAGATCAGCCAACACAGGGATGCTGACCGAACCCTCGCTAAAAACTCCAGGGCAAAAATCCACTCGTCCGAGACAGTTTGCCCTCTTGGCTCCCAAGTTGTGGAATAAACTCCCTGTCGCACTTAGAACAACGGACTCACTCGCTACCTTTTGCCGTGGACTGAAAACTCACCTTTTCAGACTCCACCTAAACCCTTAGCACTACAGTAAAATCAATGACCATACATGAAGCATTTGTTTGTTAGGTTTCTTTAGAACTTGATTATATTGTGTTTTTCTCTAGATAGATATCCATTTACATTGTTATATTGCTGTTAATGTACTGACCTATTATCTTGTTTATTATTGCGATGTTGTATCTGCTTATTGTAAGTCGCTTTGGATTAAAAGCGTCTGCTAAATGCCTAAACTGTAAACTGTAAACTGTGTGTGTGTGTGTGTGTGTGTGTGTGTGTGTGTGTGTGTGTGTGTGTGTGTGTGTGTGTGTGTGTGTGTGTGTGTGTATGAAATACACACACACACACACCACACGCCATAATGCAATTTGTAAAGCTTCAGTGATCATATCAGCATCATGTTATGGCAAGACCACATTTCAGGTCAATGTATGTCTTCTGTCCTGTCTCTAGTCATTAACCTCTATTTTATGACAGTTTAAATCTGGAGTAAACCATTATTATTTTCCATCTGGTTGAATAGTGAATGTACCATACCTAATTGTTTTCTTAATTTAACTCCATGAGTGGATTAACACTCAGCTCTGTACGCATTTTGATTTATATTTTGATATTTTGTTAAAAGTTTTGTGTTGTTATAGTTTGTATGCCCCGATACTGTACAATATGTTGTATGTGTTTGACTGCCTCAGGGCTGTACTGTAGTTACTAGTTTTATATTCAAGGAGAAATGTCTCATTGCCAGATTTCCATGGTCTCTGACCTTGCCACAGACTCAAATCTGTTTTACCAGTGTTGTCCCTCTCCATCCCAACCACTGTTGGGTGTGAATAATTGTACAGTATATGCTTATTTTACCTTCTTATTTAAGAGACAAGAAAACTTTAGCTTAGCCTTCCAGTTTATCATCAGAAGTAATAGTATATCTCACATTTAAAAAGGTAAATGCATAAGACTTCCACAGGCAGAACACACAAGCACTTCAGCCAGTGCACCCGTAGTTTGGCTGTATCGCGTGAACAGCTCATTATGGGGATTGTGAGTGCTGCAATGATGCTGTTTGCAGATACATCCAATCTTTACATGAACTTCAACATTCTCATTGCATCATTATATGCAACTTGCACAATACTAGATTGTTTTTATAACATGACCACAGGTGAGCATAAATCCTCCTCTTTTGCACCTACTATTGTGACAGTAGTATCTGAAATGTACCATCTAGTACTCAATGACACTGTCAACCTTGACACAAGGTTATCTCGAATTATGTCAAACCTGAGGAACTTGCAGTGAGGAGTGAGGACACACAAAGGGATCCTTCGCAGAGGTTATATGTCGGAACGAGTGACTTACTGTATGAATCAAAATCTGTTTAGTTATTGGATACTGCAGCCGACGGTCTCCACAGGCTACATTATGTTAACTAAGCCTTACCCCCTCTGGGAGATGGGATCCAAAACACAGAATACGAATGGATGAGCCAACCAAACTTTCAGGTGTTGCTTTTAATAACGTTGATGTTTATTTTAAGTCAATTGATAAATGGCCAAAAGTAAGGGTAATGGTAAGGGTAATGCTTTACACTGTTTACTCTGAATCTTGTTTACTGAATCTCCCGAATGTCACAGTCAGCAGTCACATGTTCACTTCACAACAGAACACTTGGTAAGTCTTCTGTGGAAAGCCAAAATAATTTAATTTCACATGCCCTCCGTGATGAAGCGGGTCCATTTGGTTATTTGTACACTCTTGAGTATAATTACTGTGCACTTTATAGGAATCACTTTTTGTTTTTCAGGATTGAAAATGATAATAATTGGTAGCAGGCAAGGCCTGTAACGTTGATTAATTTTGTTTTGCAAATATAAATCGTACTTTATAAATAAAAATAGTTAAAATATAGAATCGAATCGTTAATGGTTGAATCGTGATTGGATGAAATCTTGAGGCCAATGAAGAATCACATATGTCATATCCTACCCGAGATTCGAACCTGTGTACCCCGCGCAAGTGCTGGTATTTTTACCATTCGGCTAATACAGTACTTACTCCGGGGAAATATCATTTTGACTTTCAGGCAGTACTACTTGTCAACCATTAGTGCCCACCACAGGCTCAACATTTGTCAATAGAAGAGTAGCAACTACAACCACCACAGTTTGTGTTAGTTATATCTATCTATAAATGCACATATATTGTGTGTTTGCCTTTCTCACGCATCCAAGGGTGTGTTGTGCCTAGTAGGAATTCAAAGGGATCAGTGGTTGTCCTTACATAAATGTTTTTAGCTTCAAAAATCACTATTGATCATTCTCTCTGAGTTTCACATGATAAATGACCTGTTCTGGCTGCTGGGAGAGCTGTTGAGGGAATTTTCATTTAAGGCACCTGTTGTGTGTGAAAGGGCAACTCCGGACATTCTCCATACCTGATTCTCTGGACATTGTCTGGAGTTCATATGTGAAACGGGTACTGCATAGAGCTGGATATTACGTTTTTCTTGATTTAGGATTGTTCAAATTCCACTCACACCCTTTAGAAATGCACTTGCCTCTAATTCCAAGATTTTAGATGGCTTTGGGCTATTTGCTATTGCACAAATAATTAGTATGGCATCCCTAAATAATGCAAGGTAGCTTTAATCAATTCCATCTCAAGCTGACTTGTATTATTTAGATTATTCTTTTTAGTAGTAAAATGGGTGGGTCCCCGTCGTTGACGGCTGTTTGCGCGTAACGATTTTGACCGCTACGGTGATTACGTCATAGCAGCCGTAGTCCCGCCTCGCTTAGCGGGTGTAGAAACAGGCAGCTTAAACTGCCTACTAAAGGCATAAAAGCCCCAAAATAAATCTTAATAAATAAATATATATATATATATATATATATATATATATATATACAGTATATATATATATATATATATATATATATATATCGTTCTGATGATGAAAGGGAACTTTGGTAACGTGCTGCATGGGCTAAAGGCGCTTTTTTGAACAGTTCCAATGATATCAGAATGTGTACCATTAGGGATAAGTACTGTAAGTAGTGTCAAGTCTAGCAGCAGTAAGTAAAGAGCGGTAAGAGTGAAGAACTGTGTTCACATAAACACATTAGTTTTATGGCCATTGTAAGCAGATCTTAGGCTATTGATTAATGCAGCACTTCCCTGTGTTGTATGCATATGTATGCATATAAACAACCTTCTCTACGTCTGGGGAAATAACAAGGCTTCCAAATATGGTAAATAATTAATTCAGTGATAATCAACAGACATATAGAAGAGTGTTTCAAACCAGGAGGGGGAGGTGTGGGTGGGGGAAGGGGGCTGATAACCACAGCACCACTGGTTATCAATCCAAACAAACCCCTTCTGAGAACCTTTGTGCTGCGTTGAAGATGGGCATGTCAGTCCGTCCACCACTACTCCAAAACAAGATTACATTAAAACTCCTGGCAGGATTGCCATCCTTTGGCCAACTAGCGGGACTTTGACTCTTGTTGTCTTGTTGAAACCAGCAGGCTGGCTTGTAAAAGCAATGTAGATACAGTAGCCTCTGTAGATGCATTACAGTGTGTCTCTCTGTTAATTACGAAACATGCACTCAGGTTGAGAAAAGTACTCAATGCTTATGATGCATAATGTTTAAATAACAATGTTTAATAGTTTAACTTGGATCTAAAATATATTTGTTTGTTTAGGTATTGACAATAGTTCAAATTAGTAGCTCATATTATACTGTAGGAATTAAGGATTACATTATTAAATACAATATTAAATACAAATAACTCAAGGTCATTTTCAAAGCAAATACTACTGTAGTCTCTTTGAATTCCATCAGGGACAGGGTTCAAACTTTGTGTCTAATCACATAAAAGAGGAGTTAAAATGCCACATCAGTGAGATTATGAATCTATGTTACTGTATAAAGACTGTTAATATATGGTAAATGTCCGTTAGCATAGCTACAATAAACCTGTCTCTAAGGACAGGTTGGCTTCACTACCTTAAATTGCACGACCCTTTGAAAATGGTGAGTAAGAGGAGACAGAGAGACACACTGCTGCAAGCATAAATTGGCCCAGGCCTTGTATTGACTTTCCTTTTCTCTCTGGCTCATCATTTGAGTGGTTTTGACAGTTTGTTGTTGGATCTACAGTACCAGTTTTGATGATGAAAAACTCTCTCTTTCCATTATAATAGAGTCTCTGTGACCGCAGACGTCTGTTGAGTCATTGTGCAATCACGGTCCCATTTGTTGCTACTGTATCCACCGAAGAAGAACAGCATGGTTTCTTTAGATCAGGAGTAGACAGTGCATGGCAATGAAAGTGTCCCAGCTGAATTAACCCGGTGCATATGACATTAATTATCTGAACAATCAGTACTCATTTCTAGGAATTTGCCTATATTGCACTTGGCAGTGAACACAGTCAGAGCTCATTAACTGTACTATAGTCAGCACATCCGATACAGGTATAGAATGTAAAACGTGGGTGAAGTACCCGTTTCTCATACTGTAGCATCGCTGGCACCCAAGCTTTGGTGTTCGCCATCTTTCATGGTTGGCTCTGATGTGAGACTGCTTTCACTCTTTAGGATAATTCAGGGTTTTCTTTTGCTACGGTAGCACTCTCAAACAGTCTTGCACAAAGGGTTTCCACCAAGCCAAATTTAGGCTGGTCCGGTGCATCTCAGGAATGGAACTGGAATAATGTAGAAGGAAGGCACTGGAGCAAACTCAGACAATTAAAGCCAGTTTTATTCACATGGTGCAAATAACAGTGACGACATTTAGTTATCAATACATCTTCATCACGTCAGTCATGTGGTCTTATTGTCCCCACTAAGCGACTGACCGGCTGCCTTCAATGCCCTTTCCCTGATATGACGTCAGTCAGGCAGCCCAGGTGACCTTGTCTGATCCGCCAACTAACCACCAAGAAGGAATTTGACCGTGACATAATACATCTCCCCTTAATGAAATTGTGATGTTCAACTTTTCAATCCGTTTTTTTATTCCTATTGTTGATAGGTGAAGCACAAGTAGTATTTCTGAAGCAGTCTGTTTTATGCTAAGAGTTTTTCTTCGGAATGCTGTAAACCAAGAGTTTATACAAATGAAGAAAAACATCCATGGTGTCACCATGTCATCAGCAGATAAAGCTCATCTGAGATGAGTGCTAGCAAACCCCAGGTGATTAATAGTGTTTTCAAATTGCATGCAAGCTCAGGCCCATTGATTAAATCGGTGTTGCTGTTGCAGGAGGCTAGCTGTTTCTGTGAAAAATGTTCCCCTTGGCTTCCCGCATGATGAGTGAATCATGTAATAACGAACCACATGGTCTACTGCTTTGTTTTCATCACAGTGTGAAACATCCGCTTTTCACTGAAACCCCTTCACATGCCTTCTGCATTCCTCGCTGGAAAGTGGAAAGTTGATGAAGATTTTCAAGTTTTGCCAGTTGTTAACTTCTGTGCGCTGGATTAATTATTTGACTCAAGAATCTCAACTGGGTCACACGAGTTTCAAGAAGAATGTTGGAATGTTTTCTTTTGTCTCTTTCAGAATCCACCTCTGGTATTGCTTCTTCACAGTCTGTCAGATAATGAGGGAGACTGGAGTATTCTTCCTCTGCTGCCTTAGTAAGTGCTCCAAAACTCAGAGGTGTGAATGAGTTCATATTAGTCAGACTCCCTACAACATGGACAGAATAGAATAACAGAAACATCCACAAATAGTCTTCCAACAATGTATGGTGTGGGGTTTCTTTTATCAGTGAAGGGTGCATTTTAAGTCCATTGATCAATACTAAGTCACTAGAACGGATCGTTACTAACAATGTAAATCCTTCTTCCCATGATGCATGACGGTCCTCATGTGAGAGCGAGCCTATTGGTTAAGATCACCCAGTTTTTCACCCTGTAGTCCAAGCATTTACATTATTGGCCAAGCTCTTATAAATAAGTCCATATCCAATTAATCATTTTGATCTGATTCCAAAATGGCATCTGAAACGGTTTTCCATCACTTTATGAAGTTGGAGCCACAGGTGATTTAAAAAAACACACACCAAAGCATTAAAGATACACACTCTGAGGCTATATAGCAGAGGTCTTCAACAGGGGGTCCGCGACCCCTAGGGGGTCCGAGGAGGTACTGCAGGGGGTCCACGAAACTGTTGATTAATTTTTTTTAAATGTCCATTTATCTTTAAATATTTTTAAAACATTTTCCACATTTATGTTATAAATAAATCATGATTCTGTCCATTTTGAATAGATTGTATGCATGATTAGGCCTACCATACAATTGATAGATTGTTGATAGTGTTGACATTGGTTCTCAGTTAATAAGTAGTACGTTTAGAAATGGCAGTGGTACAGCCACCCTGCTCGCTGTACCTTGTACATCTATGTTTAAAATAAAATAAAAATGTTGTAAATGTTGAATTCAGGATCTGAAGGCCTGTAGGGCCCTGAAATGCCATGACTGGGATGAGGAGAGTGTAGAAATCTGACATGGGAGAAACCCTCAAGGCGGCTGTTTGTAGCTATAGTGTAGTCAGTACTGCTGTATAGGGCCCAAACATGGACACCCACAGCACAGCAGGAAAGTGCCTGGGACAGAGTCTACACAAGAATGCTACGAATGGCACTTGGTGTCACATGGGCGGTCCACATCAGAAACGAGGACCTCTAGGGGGACCTACCACGGGTCCCAGACAAGGTCAGAGAGAGAGAAGAATGAGGCTGGCAGGGCATGTGTCAGGCACCCGAAACTGGTGGCAAGCAAACAGACACTGTGGGAGCCAACCTAGAGCACAGCCAGGAAAGGAAAGAGGCGCACCACCTACGTAGATACACTGAACTCTCGTATCGCATTGCAACTTTATTTAATGGAACTGCAATTCATGGGATTCACAAAATAATCTCACCCACTCCTTTATATGTGGTGTAAAGTTCCGATGTGACAATTGAAGTTGATGTCTATTATAAAACAACATGCTTCTGTGCGTTCATCTATGTTCCATTAGTAGGTAATTGATATTTGTTGTTTCCTTTGTTCTCCCCCAGCTTTTCTAAATCCTTTGGGCAAAACTCCTCCTGGATTATATTTCTTGAGGAAGAAACCAACGTAAAAATGTCCAAACTGGTTGAGGTCCTCACAAAGTTTGACTGGAGAAAAGTGAGTATGCTCTCTAGCCTTCTCTGTCTCTGTCTCTCTCCCTCTCTCTCTAAGTCTATAGCGAAGTTGGAAGCTTTTGGAAGTAGCAAGTAATTGGCCCTATTAGAAGTATCATATTGGCTTTCACAGTTCATTCATTCAATGAGAATGAACTGTGAATTGAGGAAAATATCTCACACAAATCATTCCAATAATAATTCCTTCCTAAAAATCCCTATTTCATCAGAACTCATTTCAGTGCTCTCAGCAAAGGGTGTGGGGGGCAATGCTCTCAGCATGCTCCCCCAGCATTTCATGCAGCACTCGTAATTAAGGGATGTCCTGTTGTCATGGGGACAATAAAAATAGCAACTGAGATACAAAGATATGGTGTCTGGGACAGTCCTGGGACAGTAGGAACTTTGTAATTGATTGAAATTAGAAATTTGTGAGATTGGAAAGGTCCTAATCTTACTCTACAGTCTACACTAGTACTATGTCGCCTATGTCACTAGAGTAGGCCTACTACATAAAACTGTGTGTAGCCTACACACAAAGACAGATTAAAAAAAAAACAGACCCAATGTCCACAGCATGGTTCGCCATGAAGATTTAAAATCACCCATAAACCACATTTTTTATTTATTTGTGCCCACTCCAGTCATTAAACCTGTCAATGAGAAGAAAAAAGGGTTTGGGTGCTCGGAAGTTTTAAAAAAAATGTTTAGGGAAGGTGCTCTTTGGTAGGTGACTGAAAACTTGCAACATAGGAAAAAACCAAGGCACTGTTCTGGTGAAAAAGGTTAAAAAGCCTTATTGGAATGGCTAGTAATAGGGCACATCAGTAGCCTCGTACCCGCCCTCTTCCGGAAACCATCCTACTGGATTACGGAAGTTGGTTGTTTACTAGGCTAGCACATCAGTGGGCATGGTTTTCTGGTCCCACTAAAAAATCTGCCATTCATTTTTCCCCATAGAGATTACAAACTATTGATGTCAATTATTTTAAGCCTAGAATTGAGCCATCCAGGATCCTGGTGAATCATAACCATAAAACCTTTTAAAAAAATGAAAATGTAATTATATGATATACTACATTTAACACAGCGGGTGCCCAGAATTATTCAACTTTTAATTTGCTGGTGCCCATGGCAACCCGCCATTTTACCTACCTTTGAAGTACTGGCGAGAAAAGTAATCCGAGTAAATGTAATCCAAGCATGTCCTGTTTATTTCGCGAAAATCTTTTCTTTCAGTCAGGACAGTTTTTTATCAATTCTAAGCCACAGTGTTTGTGTTACGGCCGGTAGAAGAGGCCACCGTTTTGAGAAAAAAAGAAAAAAGGAAAAGAATCCGGAGAAAACAGCATTTTTGTGCAGCCGCTAAACAGGAAGTCAACGAGACAGACAGCACGTCCGGGTGACGTAATTTCGCGCTGCATGTTGGGAAATAGAGTTTGTTTCATCACCGCGGTAGCCAAGTACAGTAGCTACAGTACAGTATAGTTTACTGTACAACACGTCAACGCGTCGTTGGGCACTCGTAAACATCAAAGAGATTGGCGCGTGGGCACCACGTGGGCGTTTAATGTGTTAATAAATACCCTGCGGTAAAAAAAGAAAAGAAAAAGATAATAACACTATTTCCATTTATTAGGAGTGGTTTCTTGGTAAGCCCCTCCATGATGAGGAATCAACAATCATCCATCACTATGCCTTTGCAGAGAATCCCTCTGTCTTCAAGTACCCTGATTTTGCTGCTGGTTGGGCCTTAAGTATCCGCCTTGTTCAGCGGTGAGTACATAATCTCTGATGATTTCTTGATTTCCATATGGTTGTGTGTAGTTTTATTAATCTCCCCTAACGGTCATTGTTTGCTTTAGCTTTGCTGTACATTACATACGCATTACTTAATCAGGAATTGGTGCCAATCAGTGATTTGTTATTTCAGGCTTGCAAACAAAGTGCGTGATGAGCCACTTAAATCTGACTTTACCATTGACCTGAAACACGAGGTAAGATAATATGTGCGTGAAGCAATTGCCTCTAGGCCCTGCCTTGTTTTGAACGTCTTGATAAAGCTTCAAGCTCTTCAATTAATTTCTCAAGCTATTTTCCCGTCTGTCACGTTTAAGCCAAGTCTAATTTATTCGTTCCATCAACAAGAGTATGATATTCATCCAACCTTGAAGTGAAATCTCATTACTTCCTGCAATGGTCGTGTTGCAGCATACACTCTGTAGATGTTTTGAGTTCTTAAAGGGGAACACCACTAATATGGGGTTTTACATGAAGTGCACTCAACAGGCTTTATCCTGTCTACTAGGCTTCAGTTTCCCTGAGGAAGAGGATTATTGTTATATTTACAATGAGGACAAAGACGTGTGTGTCCAGCTGAGCTTGTTATCATGGCATCATCAATTTCCATCCCTACAGGTTGCCTTGTATATTTGGGACAATGGGAAAGGGCCACATCTAACTGCTGTCCCGGAGCTGTGCACTGAGCCAGAGGACTCTTCTAAAGCCCAGCACTGTGCTACAACTCTCAGCAGCCTTCCTCCACTGTGTGTGGGTACCATAATGCTTTTTGCACTGTCAATGGAATAATAATAATAACATTTGTATAGTGGGCTTTATGGAATGAGAACACAATGGTAGCAGTATTCACAAGAACATCATGACTTACGTAAAAAGAAGAAAATATAGTATATTCATTTAGTGTATATATCTATTATGCTCTCTGTTTTTTACATGTTTTTTATCATCTTAGATTTTAATGATTAAGTGAAATGTCTAAAGATTAGGGGCCTTATCATCCGTTCCAGCTGTGAAGGCCATTTGAGAATATTTATCAGGCTTACCGCACCATGAAGGATAGGGCCAACATATTTTTTCACTCTACTTACTGTACCACGTCATTTTACTCCCTTAACCACTTTCAATGTGTTATTCCTATTTTGGGCATGTCATTATAGGTGAAGGTTTCCCAAAATGTCTACTGCAAAACATTTCTAAAATTGATCTACAAGCTCACAACATGTTGCAATAGCCTATAGAATGTAAATTTTTGCTATTTTAGAAAATAGTATAGTATAACTGTCATAGAGTGTATAAGTGGCAAGGTTTGTTGCTTTGCATATGGTATCCTGACATTTCTTGAGCAGGGTGCATGTGTTATCTATTGACAGCACCTGTTGCTGATTTCTTCTCACATTCTAAGTAGAAAAAGCAAATCATTTCCTCAAATGGCAGATGCGTATTAAAGCATCCATTGCAATTCTGTATGTTCTTGTGCAGTGTTTTCATCTTGTGTTTTAACCTCCCTCTGCTTTTTCATGAAGGGAGCCCCTGTTAACGAAGAAGATATTTTTGTGGCTGTGAAAACCTGCAAGAAATTTCACAGTGAGAGAAGTGAGTTCCAGTATAGACCCACTTTGACCAAAATATAGATTCACACATAGTGTTTGTTATTGTACAGGTCTATTTGGGTAATTTATTAATTAACACAAGATTCTATTGTGCATACTTTTTTTCTTTCTTTTTTTTTGTTGTTCTTGTGACTCTTTTTTGTAGCAGGACATGCCTTATAAGGATGGAATCAAAAATGTGATTTAAGCGGAAGAAATTATGATGATTTCACACCAGCAGCAATCTTGCGCAGCCGCATGCTGAGAAAGTTTCAAATCATTAAGAGCTTTCTCCTCTGTGGTGGGTGGGAGCCAGTCAAATTTGGAGCGGCAAAGTTGAGAAAAACTCAAATTTGATTGCTTTGAGACAAACTACTCCTTAATCTTCTTTGTCCCAAGTGGGACATAAGTCTTCGACGATCTGCCTTCATCGGGAACTGTCTTGTGCTGCATGTTGTGCCTCTTCCCATGTAAGGTTCGTCTCCGGGTGGTTTTGGGTCGATCTTGACTCTGCTGGTGACCATCTTAGTGCAATCTTTGGGATTAGATCCTGGGTCATTCGGAGCACATGTCTCAGCCATCGTAGACGGCAGCGTTTGATTTCCGACACAACATTGGAGCACCTGGTTATCCACGTATCTTTATTTGAGATCTTCTCAGGCCAGAAGATGCGGTAGATTTTACGGAGGCATCCATTGTGGAAGGCATTGGTCTTTTTCATATGAAGTGTTGTCACTGGAGTCATACTTCAGCAGTGATTTTACTTTAATTTTGTACAGTTGTTCTTAGGCTGTGGCTGTACTGCTTTGGCTCCCAGATAGGCTGGAGCCTTGCAAAAACAGAGTGCACCTTTCCTAGCCTTGCTCTGATGTCTTTTCGTGTTTAATCAGGAGAGTTCATGCTGTCAATGGGTTTGCTCACTGCTAGTCCACTGCTTTCTGTTTCCGTAAAATATGTTGTATTTTTGCGGGATGAGGTCGTTGGCCCCACGCTCAACCCGCAACCTGGAGAACCAGGTGCTGATTTTTGTGCTCTGACATCACGCTCTGGCTTGATGTCCCTTTTATGCCCATATATGGAGATCGCTGATGTCATCACGAGTCGCACTTGCAAATTAATTACGTCCTTGTCTGTTTTATGCCCATATATGGAGATCTCTGTCCCGATGTCATCAATATTATATCTGGGAATGCCCATATTTGGTAATGCCCTTATACAGTATGGGCATGTTCTGACATCACATTGTTGACTATCATGCAAGGGTCTGGTGCAACTGGTCCGATATACATCACTGGCCAGATGGCCAAGAATTGGGCAAGGCCCTTTAGGGCGAGGTCGCGTGTCGCCCTGAGGCGTCTCACTAGTATACTATATACACCACAGCAAAAGGTGTATGGGGTACTCACTGTATGGACGTAGAGAATATTAACTAGAAAGATGCAATTGGAAATTGAAAGTGTGGTTGCCATGACTAGCAGTTGTAGTTGTAGTCGTGTAGCGAATAAATCCTTTACAAACAAGCTGCCAGAGACTGGCATCAAGTGTCTGTTCTCCTTCCTGTCTGTGAGCTCCCCAGCCAGGCACAGCTGCTCGCTTTGACCACTGGAGCTCTCACCAGAGTACAATCCGCTTATTTACAAGGGTGTCATAACCTCGGACATGCCCAATTTATTGCATTTTATGAATGTTTTCTTTGTGAGCTGGTGTGAATTCAGCATTACAGCTGCATTGTGCCATATTTTGGATCATCAAGAGGCCTGAAAATAATGTGATGTGTTAACGTTTCACAGAATGCTAGCCACCAACCAGTACTACTTTTATCTATATGGTTCTTTTTGTTTATTTTGTAAGGGGAAAAATTGCTCTATTATTCTCTTATATGACAAAATATTTCTCAGCTAAAGCAGCAATATTTTCATTGATTCACTAATGCGAGCAAACCAGTCGACAATAGGTGCATTCGTGCAGATTTATATTATGCTTCCTTGACAGAAAAATATGTGAGAATTCACATTATCATGTGACTTCTGCAGACCATTCTGGAATGGCTGTTTTGCAGAAACACCCAAAAAGTGGAAGAGCCAATCGGCGTCTTGCACTCAGGGCCATGTGATTGACAGACGCCGATTGGCTCCACTTTAACTTTTTGGTTTCTGCAAACGTGGCCCGCCCATCGCTTGGGGCCAGACCTTTCTGCACAAGACACATGGCAATGTGACTTCACGCAACCTGGATGGTCATTTACATTCCTTCCCTCATTCGTGTTCCCTGTCTGGCCCTGTACAAACATAATTGATACAGGGCATTACCCATGCATCCTTTGTCGTAGCCTTTCGCCACAACGTTAAAACAATGTCATCACATGCACCACACAGACACAACGATGGAGGGAGAATTGTGCTCCACTGAGCGTCCCTTTCTAGTTAATATGATGACAAATAGATTTCATCATTCATGATGCAAATATACTTAAGATATAACATTAACACTATTCTTCAAATATCAAAGCATCCTTGTTTGCCATTTAAAATTAGCGTTATTTATAATTATCCTAATTGATTCTTCTCTTTTGGAAGCACTGGGTAATACATTTCCGCTAAATGAGAATGTATATTGGAGGCTGTAGCTCAGAGGAATGTAAGAATTATCACCAAATGTAAATTTAATGTTTATAACTAATGGCAGTGATTATCTGGTATCTAGATTTGAATCTTGAACTGTCATCTTGAACATTCATTGGTATCGTAGTATATCGTGTTAAACATAATTCTCATTAATTGTACTCTAGCATTCCAACTAATTTATGTCCATTGATGTTCCTTTATGTACTCACTGATTAGTACATCTAGTTTGCGCTGACTCTTTGGTTTATCTGTTGTTCAAGTTTTGCCTTTACTTTTTGCTGTGCTGTAGTACCAGTGGTGAAGAAGACCTGGGAGAAAGATGCCACTTTTTTGGAGTACTACAGTGACCATGCTGATTCCTCTATACCAACCATAAACTTGGGAATACCTAATACAGAAAGAGGTAATTGATCTCATTGTTGCACCCTACCCACAAGCACTGTACATGCCATGTTTCACTGAACAGGCAATATGGGATAATCAACAGGGAGCTGGTCATTATTGAGAAATAAACCCCTTCAGGGTGATATAGACCCCTCCACTTCACGTCGGGGTCCATGTCAGCCTGTCTGGGTTTATTTCTCAATAATGATCAGCTCCCCATTGATTATCCCGCTTATTACACAGTTGCCTAATACAAAAATGAATAAATTGACCAAGAAGTTACAAAAAAGGATTTAATTTCTTACGCTAATAAATGAAAGTAGTCCATTAATTTATGCCAGGTGCATCCGGTGCAACGCGGTTAACTTGGAAAACACTGGTAGCAGCACATAACAGTGCTTTTTAAGTGCTGTCAATATACTGTAATGGCCGGTGGTTGCACCCCTCTCATCCAACCTGTGTATGCTAATACAGTAGATATTATTTATAACTGTGTCCCTGTTTGCCATTGCTGTTGTTTGACACTGAACACTGACAAGTGACATACAAGAATGAAACATGAGGATCTTGCTCTGTTTTCACACCAAACAAATATTTGGTCTAAGAAAATAATATTAAGGAGAATTACATAATGGCACTCTTCTAATCACTGTTATATCTGGCAAGCATGTGTTGTGACTATGTCGTGGCTGAACATATTTGGGTATCATGATCATTATCATTCATCAATTATCATTTTTAGCTCATCTATTCTATCCCCATAGACAATTGTAGTGCTAAATGATTGTATTGTTTCTAGCCAAGGCTTGCTCTAGAATTCAGGAATAATCAGTGGCTCAGTAGGGAGAGAAGCTCTCTGGGAATCAGAAGGTCCCCAGTTTGTTGCCTGGCTCATCCAGGCTTTGTATCAAATATCCCTGAGCAAGACACTTAAGCCCTAACGGCTCCCCTGTGCACTCACATGAGCAGCATACTGCTTGGTCAAACACAGAAAAAATAATTCCCCCCTCAGAGTATCAGTAAATACCATAGAATTCTATAAAAACTAGTGCGCGGATGACCCCACCCGACCTATTCCTTTCAATGAAAGTTGCTCACCAGCGCATGAAGCCAAGGAAATACACTCTACATTCGCATTTGGGCATTTTGTGCCCGCTTTAAGATTTGAGCATTGAGCATGCACATTACGTTTCAGATGATGGAAGCATGCGCAGTAGCGTTCTAAATGTGGAATTCTACCACTTTTTCTAGTCACGTGTTCAAATACTGGATTGTGATTGGCTTAAAACAGTAATAAATGAGGCCACAATAGCCGGAATGTGTGAAATGCCCGGATGTACATGCAAATGAGGCACATTTCCGAGATCAATACGCGATGAACGCATCCGGGGACTTCAGGAGGGAGTCGGAACCCTATGGTCGGAACACCTTTCCCCCCACCAACAAATGACGGTCGCAGCGGTCCTTTGTTTACTAACGTGCGTACTATCGTCGCCGATTTATTTGGATCCAATGCAATCCGCCAACTTTAAAGCCCCTTTTCTCTGAACCTATGCCTTTCTGGAAGCGAACAGCCTCTATTTACGGCCGGAACGGTGCTTTTAACTGACGTTAGCTTAGCTGTAAGCTAGGCGACCGAGTATTTCCCGGTGAATCTGTGCGCAAAGGTGGGGGCTTGGGAGTGTGGGGGTCTGGGGGACACGCACCACCACTGACTATTGCTGATGATGGAGAGGTTCTATAGCTTAGCCTTTATGTATTGAAAATGAGAGGCACTCTTGCCGATTTAGTAGAGACTCGTCTCCAATTGCAAGATATTTAAAAGTTATTTGGGGCCATGATGATGATGATATCCTTTTCTTCCCACAACTAGACTAAGGATTTTATATTGTCTGTGTTATTGTTTACAACCACTGTACCACAATTATTCACGTGTGGCAAGATTCACTCGTTTTTAGTAGGCTATATAGTGTAGGCTTAGAAGAAGCCTTTTCAGAAGTTAATTTAATGATTTCCATTTAATGATTTCATTTATCCTCATCTAATGCACCGTATGCACGCTGTTTAAAGGCCGTGTAGGCTTTTCAGAAGTTAATTGAATGTTTTCCATTTGCGCTAATGCACGCAACTGTTTTCGCCAGGTTTTAAGGTCTTATTTTAGTTGTTTCTCATAAGCTCGCAACCCTCCTTGCCCATCGGCCCCCACCTTTGCGCACAGATTCACCGGGAAATACTCGGTCGCGTAAGCTAGACATCTGTCTCAGCATGGAGTTGGCGCCATCTGGTGGTGAGTAGAAGATGTTGTTTGTGGCACTATTTGTTGTTATGGCGGAAGTTTTATAGGCAATAATGATTGTAACTTAAGATCCTTGCAAGTTACAACTATGTGTTTTCTTTCATGTATATGGGAAAAAGTGGTAGAAAAGCTATTTACCACTCGGGGTCGGACATTATGCTCTGATAATGTCCTGTGTTAGGGGGTTATCGGACTCGGCTTCGCCTCGTCCGATCACCCCCTAACACAGGACATTATCAGAGCATAATGTCCTCTCACTCGGGGTAAATTGCTTACGTCTTGGATAGGAAGCTTACCCTTTATTTTACACTTTATTAGCAGCCTCATGGAGCTTCAATCGTCTTAATTTTCCATCCTGATTGACTAAGATTTGCTTCCAAAGTTTGCACAACTTTGCAGGAGTGCTCCGTTTTGAACGAAATGCCTCAAATCATGAATGCTATAACAGGCCAATTCGTGTTTTTAACCTATAATTGCACCGATCTGTGCAAAACTTTGTATGCACACTCCATAGAGACCATGGAAAAACCTGCAGTATTTTTCACATCTGCCTTTTATAGCACCCTGGCCAATTCTGAACTTTGCTGGCCCACAATAACCTACTTGACCTGGTGGAGACCTATGCTCTGAGGCAAAACCTCAGATAGAACTAGAATAATCTAGACAATTTGAGGAAGTGAGGAAAGGGTGATGCAAGAACTAGAAATGGGATGCCAGCAGGTGTTTTATACCATATTGTTAAATAGTCCATGGGTGAACTTTGAAGTAACCCTATCTGCAATTCTGGGGAAACTCGTAATGGTGTAAAAGTGATCTTATCCTGACTTGTGATGTTTTATTCTATTAAATGAAAATTCAGCATGTGTCAGGGCCAGAAAAGATAGCCAATAATTCTGGTCCAAATAGCTCATTTGTACTGTATGTGATAAACTGATAAACTCGATTACAATTAATTAACGTGTGGCATCATGCCGATAGATACTATTCGTTGATTTAGAAAGAGATTTGTTCATGACGATTTGTTGATGATATATAAGAAATACTGATTAATTGATTAACCATAATGAGCAAGTTTCAGTCGGTTATTGGTTCTAAATATAGGTTTTGATATATTTTCGGTTAATTGCCCAGCCCTAGAATAGAAATTATGAATGGGGTCTACGTTACTTATCATAAGTTATACATCAATTATATCTATCTTAATGTGGAAGGTCCCAAGACCCATCATTTAGCCAAAAGCTTTCAGTCATTTGGATGAGAGATGCTGTTTTTGAGCTGCTGACTCCTCCCATCCTATTAGCATCCCCAAGTAACCTACAGTATTGCAATTCAAAATAATAGTGCAGAACTAGTCTGATGTGCCTCTAAAAAGTATGTATATTTTTTTATTCCTGTCAGCATTTCAAGGTGTCCTAACTTATTTCGTATTCACATTCTGAGAAAAACACCTTGAGGTGCCTTATAAATAAAACAGTAAGCCTCAGCATTCTTTGTGATGGTTGCCACCAGGGATTTCCATGTCTTAGCTCCTAGCTGAGTGGTGTCTGGATATTTGGATTCTGATGGGTACCTTTCCCTCCGTCGCTTGTACTTGTTGAGGAGTTTCCACCCTACTGCTGTTCATTGCAGGCTGGTGGCGGAACATTTTGTTCAGTCTGGCCCAGCATGCCACACATACTTTAATAGTTCTTTGCTCTTCCCGGGCCCAGCATGCCGTACATACCTTATTAGTTCTCCAAGATGTCATATCAAGGGTGGTGCCTGGTGGCTCAGCCAGTTAGTGCCCAGACTTAAGAACATTGTCCTAGTGAGCACGAGGACCCGGGTTGAAAACCGACCCCCAACTAGTCTCCAACATCTCTCCTCCTTTTTTTTGGTTTGCATGTCTAGAAATGTATTTTGTTTGATTTGATTAATTTACCATGAGAAATGTTGCAGCTTGTCTCCGTCTGTCTGTGTCAGTCAGTCAGTACATGGGTTGGTCACCTGTGAAATCATGGGTTGGTCACCTGTAACATCACCTACCGGTATGTAAAAGTCCATGGGTTGGTCACCTGTGACATCACCTATGTAAAAGTCCATATATAGGTATTCCCCAGGATCGCTTTTATGCCCATATATGAAGATCCCTGATGTCATCGATATATATCACTGGCCAGATGGCCAAGACATGGCCATCTGGCCGGGTCGCTTATCTCCCGATTAGGGAGTCTTACTGGAACATTATTAAGCAGTGAAATAAACAAACAAATGGATAAATAAATAACTAGAAAGATGCAATCTGAGGAAATTGCAAGTGTGGTTGACATTTTTGCATTTTCCCATTCAAGCCAATGGGGAAATTAATTAACTATTAAGTTATCTCAACGTACGGTACCTCTTAGCAAAATGCAAGCACACGATTCCTGATTAAGCCAGTCGATTAACTGGCTTCATCGGGAATCGTGTGCTTGCATTTTGAGTGTGTGCCCCCAAAACTTTGCAACTAAGTAGCCCGGCAAACTTTTGGGGTTACTCTATAAAGAATAAAGTTGGACAAGTACTATAGTCTGGTTGCTAGGGCACGCTAAATTAGCAGCATATTTCAAAAAAATAATATATTACTATTTACAATTTACCAATATTCAATTACTCAAGGACTGAATTTTTGTCTGACAAGTTACTGGACTCGTTTGAAGATGGGGATGGGGAGTCGGTTAGTTAAGAATTCAGAATCTCAACAAAAGTCAATGCAGGGGGAAATGGAGCAATGCCTGCATATGATATTTTGAGAGACATATGGTCAAACTGAGGGGGCCTGGCAGCCATGACATTTATGGCCTTCATGAAATTCCTGTCCTACATAATCTGTGATAAAACACAGATACTCTCCTCTTAAGAAAAGCCATTATATAATAGCTTCTCTAATTTTCTCAATGAAGCTATTACAGCAGCACATAAATCAGCAAAGTCCTTGATCAGTTCAGTGTGGGGTTAAAGTCTAATTAATGAGTAAATTGGCTTGTTTTCCGTGTTTCCCTGTACCTCTTCTTTAGAGGTGTGCCTTGTACTTATTAGGATTTTAACTCTGAGCCATTATGAATGCCTTCACCTTATTTGACTTATTGATATAGCGTTATTTTATACAGTATATCAATACTTTGTGCAAGGTCTGCTAGTATTTCACTTTTACTTATGAAGATGATTTATCTTCATAAAATACAATACATGATTTGGTCAATATGCGTTTCATTCCAACAAGGCATTCTGTTGAAATCATATCTCCTTTTGCAGGACACTGTGGGAAAACCTTTGCAATCCTAAAGCGATACGTTACCGACGCTGTCCCAAAGACCAGCTGGCTGCTTATTGTGGACGATGACACACTCATCAGGTTTCTTACATGCTATAATATATGACCAGTTTGCCAAGGCATTTGTATCTTAAGCTAAGTGGTCCTTACCAACTATCCTCATGTAGTTTTCTTGACAGTTATGTTAAAAAGTCAAACAAAGATCCTTTTAGACAGAAAATATATTTTTGGTGAAATGTCACCATTCTGTAAAATATGTGAAATCCAAGGGATATAGATTTATTGGATGTTTCACATATCTAACATTTCCCTTTATCTCTAGCAGATTGCTTTTCCATGTGACAGTGGATTTGTGATAGTGCCATGAGGGATTGTCATTGTGTCGTTGTACAGTATGTGTGTGTGTGTGTGTGTGTGTGTGTGTGTGTGTGTGTGTGTGTGTGCGTGTGCGTGCGCGCGTGCGTGCGTGCGCGCGCGTGTACACGTTTGTGCCTCTGTGTCTGTACAGGCATCACTGAATGATGAGTTTATGATGAGTTTGATATGTGCTTCTTGCAGCCTTCCCAGACTACGAGTCCTGCTAAGCTGTTATGAACCCTCAGAGCCTGTGTGTCTAGGGGAAAAATACGGCTATGGGCTGAGCCAGGGGGGCTACAGTTACATCACAGGAGGTGGAGGGTGAGTTACATGGCTCAGCCACTCTGGGATTATATCAATGAAAGAGGGAGAGGGACTGCAAGGCTGGTGATGAAAAATTGCCCTGTGAATGAAGTTTCATTCATAATTGGCAGAACTAGATTAAGATGCATGCTCCAAAATTTAAATGTAACTGTCAGAATGTTAATGTCAAAGCAATATTGGACCCGATTTTCCATGCAGGAAGTATTGCTGAATGTCTGTTTTCCTTTTAAGTGCGTCTGTAGGCTGCAGATTCTTTTCTGACTACCTTTGAGAGTAACATCAATTACTCTTGACATTTTACACCACTTCAGGTTTCCATTTTTATTAAAGCATTCTCCTGTGGAAAAAGGATACCCTTTCACTTTGAGTGACATGTACAGTATTTTCTGCCAGCCCGAAGATTGTATTCTCTGGCGTAATTACCTCCCTTCTTTACGAGATGCTCCGCATCAACATTCATCCTTGTGCAAAACTGCACAGTATTACTAGTCTGAAACAACGCTTTCCTCTCAGCTTGACTCCTATCATGTCACTCTCACTTTCTCATTTTGTTCCCTCCTCAGTTGTTCCCTGAAAATCAATAGCCAATAAAAGCAATATAGAAGAATATACAGCACAATACGTACAGTATGACAGTGGTTCTCAAACTCTTTGTGCCAAAGGCACACCAATGGGGACACTGGAAATAGGGACAGCAGGTTGAAAGTGCTTAAAGAAAATCTATATATAGTTTGGGGTTTAGAATTGGCCTCTGTATTGGAAAATATACTCAAATTGTAAATAAAAAAAAATATTCATAACCTTTCATATAGTTGTATATATTGCACAAATAATGTGTGGTTGTCACACGATTCCCTGGACTTGTCTCATGGCACACCGTTTGGGAATCATCGCAGTATGACTAGGGCTGTCACGATATGACATTTTACATGACGATTAATTGTCACTCAAATAATTGGCGATTAACGATTTCATTGTCTATTCGTCGTTGATAATTACATTTCTGTTTGGCTTTTAGGCTTTGAAGTTGCATATGGTAGATATGACACATGACCTAAATATACAAATACATTACTGACATATTTGACAACTTAGTACTTAAAAAATAACATCGATTGTGGAAATAGCCGATCTGCTATTTCCACTATTTCTGACATTTTTCAACATTCACGATTATGACGATTATGACAAAATAATTGCGATAATGTCAAATAATCACGATTAGACGATTATGTAATAATTGTGACAGCCCTAAGTATGACGCACACAATACATACTGAGGGGCAGCAGTACTGTAGCTCAGGAGGTAAGAAGCAGCTCTCTGTGAGCCGGAAAGTTTCTGGTTCAATCCCTGGCCAAGGCCATGTGTGGAAGTGTCCTTGATCAAAACACGTTGTGTGCCTTGCATTGTGTCATCAACAAACAACAGTTTGTGAATGTGTACTACTGCATGAATATACTGTGTCATTTGTAGCGATGTATCTCTCTACCTTTGCAGTGTGTGAGAATGGGTAAATGTGTTGTATTGTAAAGCGCTTTGAATGGTGGGAAAGGCAGGAAAGACGCTATAGAAATACTCAATAACACAATAAAGTGCATCCCCAAAAATCGATGTAAAAAGAGCTGAATTAAAGAAGATATTGTTTTCGGGTCACCATGAAGCCTGCTCCCAAGACGACAATGAAAATTAAATCCCCTGACTTTTCATCTATATTTAAATGTTTAACCCATTTAGGCCTAGGATTATTGACTGCTTTAACTATTGAAAAATAGCAGATATACAAGCTCACAGCGCGGCACCGAGTGCCGCGCTGCGAGCTTGTAGATCTGCTATTTTTGAAAAATCATGATAATTCTTTGCAAGTCTTTGAATATATCTATTTAAAAGCGAACATTTGTAACTCAAATATTTGCTTCAGGGTGGTCCCTGGAACAACATATTTTGAGATGGGGGTCCGTGGCCAGGTACCTGTAATTTTGGGGGTTCTTGACATGAAAAAGTTTGAGAACAACATGATTTAGAAGAAGGATTTAGAAGTCGGGTCAAAGATCGGGTCAAAGATATTCAAAGACTTGCACACATTTTCACGGTTTTTCAAAAATAGCAGATCTACAAGCTCGCAGCGCGGCACTCGGTGCCGCGCTGTGAGCTTGTATATCTGCTATTTTTCAATAGTTAAAGCATAAAATAATGGTTAAAGTGGTTCAAATCTAACGCGACTCAGGCGTGTTCCAGGTATTTGAGAGTTTAATGTCCTTCTGCCTGTATTCTTGCAGCATGGTGTTCAGCAGGGAGGCGGCGGTCCGACTACTAAATAGTGGCTGTAAGTGCTATAGCAATGATGCTCCTGATGACATGGTGTTGGGAATGTGCCTCAATGCCCTTGGACTTCCTGTCACACACAGCCCCCTCTTTCACCAGGTTATTACGCCGCCAGTCTTCAGATCTGCACGCTGTCTGTGTCTATCTCTGTGGCATGCATGTCTGTTTCATCCCTGTCAAGTTGACAAGACTAGAGTTGCCAGTGCTCAGTTTAAAACAATTGGTGTAAACGTTACAGAAGATAATATTCCTCCGTGAGTGTTTCTTTATATAGCGCTGTTGTCTCACTGTGCAACACACCTGCTTGCGATTGATTGCAATTAAAACCTTTTTCTTATTTTACAGGCACGACCAGAGGATTATGCCAGAGACTTCTTAGCTCACCAGGTGCCAATCTCCTTCCACAAGCACTGGAATATCGACCCTATTGCTGTTTTCAACAAATGGCTAAAGAACGACTTGAAAGCAACAGGCTCTGATGGACTTGATAAGAGCGCCAAGACAGAGTTATAATCATGTAAGCACACTGTGTGTGTGTGTGTGTGTGTGTGTGTGTGTGTGTGTGTGTGTGTGTGTGTGTGTGTGTGTGTGTGTGTGTGTGTGTGTGTGTGTGTGTGTGTGTGTTTGCGTGTGTTATGAAGTCATTGATGGACTTGTAAAGAATGGATGGACTTGTAAAGAATGTTGTAAGGATGTATCCTACATTGATGATTTTTTTTGTATTGTGAATCTTCAAGAATGAGAAAATAAGGACCGTTTAAGTGTGTGTCCATTACTTGATATTTGGGTACATTCATGACTGTGAGATTTCATTCAGTTGCATGTGTTGAGGTTATTGGTATGTTTGGAAATATGAATTTCATATTATATGGGTGTATTTATATCAAAATGTTCATCTACAGTAATGCTTATTGTGTTGAATTTAGGAGCTCCTCTTCTGAAGGATGTAACTTTCAACAGTTACTAATGCTGTATATTGTGCTACATAATTTTTGACATAAAATTATCCATATTTGGGAACGCGTTGTCTCGTGGAATGTGTTGTCTTGTGGAGAGTAATATAAAATCCTATTTTAGATTTAGATTTGTTCACTAGCCATAAATAGCTGAGACCAAGAGACTGAGCAGATTCTAATGATTATTATTATTATTATTATTTTGTGTCATGTTCTATACGGGTTCTATATTACTCAGCAAAAATGATGTATTTGCAACTGAAAAAGGGGTCATCAGATAAGGCCATGTCATTTTTGGAAGGTTGCTTACAAAATGCAGTCTATTGTAGGATGATCCAAAAGTGAAATGCTGCATTATCATTATTACTAAAGGGCACTGGTCTACTTGGGGACCACTCAAATTTGGGAACAAGTTCGAAATGCATGCCACACCCAGTTATGCAATATGCGTTGTGCCTGTTGTCAGAGTACTTACAGTTTACAGTTTAGGCATTCAGCAGACGATTAGAATCCATAGCGATTTACAATAAGCAGGTAATACACATCACTATAATAAGCACAAGATAATGTCAGTACATTAACAACAATATAACAAATGCATAGGAATATCTATCTAGAAAAAACAATAACATAGGTAGACCATGCACCTAATTAGTAAAAAACTTCTAAAACCTAAAAATAAATGCTATCTAGCTTCATGTATGGTCATTGATGGTCATAGAGGGAAGGGGGAGTGTTACAGTAGTGCTATGGTTTTTTTTTAGGTGTAGTCTGAAGAGGTGAGTCTTCAGTCCACGGCGGAAGCTAGGGAGTGAGTCTGTAGTTCAAAGTGCAACAGGGAGTTTATTCCACAGTTTAGGGGCCAGGAGGTCAAACTGTCTAGGACGAGTGGATTTTTGTCCTGGGGATTTTAGCGAGTTTTCTGCCAGCATCCCTGTGTTGGCTGATCTAAGTGAACGGATGGGGGTGTAGGGGTTGATCAGGTTTTGGAGGTATGGAGGAGCCATACCTTTGGCTGCTTTGAAGGTCAGCATCAGTACTTGCTGATTCTGTACTTGCTGTACCCATTGTACAGTACGGTACCCATTACTACAATAATATAACGTTAGGAGTTTATTATACAATCAACAAATGATTTATAAATTGGCACCGGCTTACTTGGGAATGACGCAAGTTGGGAATGCATGTCGCACCCGTTCTTGTAATAGCTGTTGTACTTGTCAGTGTACCCGTTGCATTGTACCCGTTGTCAGAGATCCCAGTGCTGTACCCACTATCAGAGAATCCCTGATATTGTGAGAAACTGCTGATGCCATGTTGATTGACATACAAGGGAATAAGACAGACCGAGCCGCTGAGTTTGTTTTTACTGTACATATTACCACATACCGGTATACAGCACAAACATGATGCAAAGATCAACCAAACTAATTGTGCTACAACTTTCTAAGTGCATGGAATTAGTACTTATTAACAATTTGCAATTTGTATGGTTTACAATGATTGTTAAAAAGATAAGACAAAAAGCCCTAAAGACCTGGGGGTCCCTGGGGGACCCCCAGATGTAAAAAATGACCAAATGTGCTCACACGTCACACGTCACACTTTTTCCCTGCTTATATCTCCGCACCCGTTGACCCGATCCATGCCAGATTTTACACACACACTCCTTGCCTGCCAAACTACGACCTCCAAGGACCCCCGGAGGCCCAGGGACCCCCAGGTCCCTGGGGGACCCCCAGATGTAAAAAATGACCAAATGTGCAAAAATGACCAAATGACCACCCCAACGGGGCTGCTCACGGGGAATTCCCGGGGACCACCGACTCCTGGTGCTCCAGAACGGATGCAAAAGTGCTGGCGCCCCCAGTGGAGGACCCCCTGCCACTGCAGCGCACATAAAATGCCGTAACTCGGGCTAGGAGCGTCCGGGAGAGCCGGGGCCGGTACCTATTCGTCCGCCAAGGCAACGCGGAGACCCCACCCCTCATTTCTCACATGGCCCTATTCTAGCGCCACCTTCAGGCCGATTTTTAAAACACATTTTTGGACACTGCTCCTACAGTTTTCGCCCTAAAATCACGAATATCACTACACAGCATGTCTACACTCATGTCATCAACATGGATCAGGAAGATTTTGGAAAAACACATTTTTGCCCTATTTGTGGAGATAAGCCACCTACGGTCGCTTATCTCCCGATTAGGGAGTCTTACTGGTATATACTATACATAATATACTAACTGCATAACAGAATCTGTGAATGAAAAAAACTTTATGTAAATTGAGAATCTGTCATAAGGTATTCGTAAACAACATGCATACTGTATAATAACTAGCACCTACAGGTAAATTGTCAACAAGGGCAGAGTGCAGACACAGCCTAAACTAGAAGCAGTGCTCTTCTGAGCACAGGTCTCCACCAGGTCAGGCATGTAATGTGTTTTACATAAGTCGGCCTCCTGATGGCGCTATAAAAGGCTGATGTAAAAAATGCAGGGAAAAGGTTTTACCTTGGCCTCTAAGGAGTGCGCATACAAAGTTTGACACTAATCGGTGGAGTTATAGGTGAAAACATGAATCGGCCTGTTTCGACCATGAGGCTGATTTGATTTTTCTTAAGTGGCATTTATTCCTCTGCCTATTGGGAATGTGCATGCACAATTTCACCAAAATCGCACACTGCGTTCAGGATTTCAGGCATTTTATTCAAAACTGACCGATCCTGCAAACTTTGAAAGCCAGTTTTAGCCAATCAGGATGGAATATGGAAAATCTGACACATCCATGTCGATCACATGACTGTAGAGATACTGTCTACTGATTTACGTGATTTTTGGACAAAATCTGTAGGAGTACTGGCAAAAGTTAGTTTTGCAAAAGTCGGCCTCCTGGTGGCGCTAGAACAGGCCCATGTGAAATATGGGCCAGAGGTTCTGAATTGGTGTCGAGGGAGTGTGTGTGCACAGTTTGGCAGCGACCGGGCCAACGGCGCCGGAGATTAGCTGGTAACGGACAAACGGACGGACGGACGCACGGACAGACGCACGCACGCACGGACGGACGGACGGAGGGGAAAACATACTCTCCCTCAGCCTTCGGCTGGTGGAGACAATAAGGAGTTATAGGGGAGTCTGAAGAGATGAGTTTTCAGATTGCAGCGGAAAATAAGGAGTGAGTGGCCTACTGACTTGGGGGGATTGTCTGGAGTGTTGGACAGGAAGTAATGGGAGAGACAGATTGAAGTGTGCCGGAAGGGTTGTAGGCTAGTTGGGGACCAGGTTCATTTGGGGGGTGGGATAGATAAGCAGATCTATAAGCTAATGAGCTTATGCTATTTTTAACAGATTTAAATCTGAAAGATTCTGAAAGTTTTCTCAAAAGAGGGACACCAGAGTTAGTGTAGTTGACTTACATTTTTAATTAAATTGTAAAATTGTGATATAATCAAAGAAATAACAAACAAACTCTCTATTTTATTAAGTCTGATCAGACACAGGGATGAACCACTCCCACTGGCCAAAATGAATGACCAGAGGGGAGTGTATCAAAAGTGGAGGCATGGATTTCCTCCCTTAGGCTACTTCCCAGAAAATCTAACCATTGTTAGGAAGTTGCCATGCATGACAGGTCATCAACAGACCAGCGTTTTAAATTGGATGTGAGCAACAACTTGGAACCAGTGGAGTGAGCAGAGATAGAGAGTAGTTGTAGTAGTAGTCACCTGGAGATGACTGAAACTTTTAGGAGCTGGGCAGACCGACTCCTTGTCGAGGAAGGGTCTCGTATCCCATGATGATGTAAAATACAAACCTACAGAATCAAGTGATCGCTGCAATGTGTGCCTTGAAGCACATCCGACTGTCCAGGATCTCTCCCAGTCAAGTTGTTGGCAGTTTGAGGAAGAGTCACCACCAGGGTGTTGATGGAATTGAAAAGATTCCGCAGGAGGCAAGACTTCCTAGGCAAGAAGAGAGGCTCTGTTCTGTCTACGTAAACTTGAGTGGGTGGGAAGACATCTGCTGTGAGATGCCATTCAGACATGCTGAGGTGTGCAGTGATAGAGCAGAGTTGACAGAACTAAGGGATCTAGTGTAGAATGAAAAGAGGAGAAGACAATGCACTGCATGGTTACTAATTTATATCTATCTTTATAAGATATACAGAAGATTAAAGATTAAAAGTTGTCTGAAAAGACCACATATTTGACTAAGAACATTAGTAGTTCCTAGCTACCTGACCCAACCTTTTATATAGTATAAATCAAGTTTGGCTTCGGAGGGGGGAGCATTGTCGGCAAACATGCAAGAACAACAGTATCTATGACACAATCAACGGGTGATATGTATTTTAAAACATGTTTTAACATTTGTTGAAAATCCTGTATGATTAATTACATTAATTAAACGTTCAGAAAAACTGGTTAAAAATAATGAACAATTCCATTTTTAGTAAATTTGATGGAGAGGTAACTAGCAACATTCTCGATTGTTCTCAGAGGTTTATGATTTTTGACTGCGAGTAAGCTCAAACACATTAGTAAGCTTAAAAGTCTTGGGTTTATAGTAAAAGATACAGATATTCTTCTATACATAATCAACTCTAATATGAGAAAAGCATGTTAGAATTTCTATCAACTAAATGTTCTGTATGTAAAACAACCATTGAGGAATCTCCAAAACTGCCTGCTCCACTCCTCAGATTTCAGTGTAGGCCTATTACAGTACAAGGACTTACAGTATTGACAAAGAATTCCAAACAAGAAAAGAAAGAAATAGGTTTAAATAGTGGTGGAACAAACCATGTAGAGCTACTATGTCTGTGAACAACAAATTCATTACGTAATTATTTAAAGAGCTCTCCCCACATTAATAAAATGATGCCATAACTAGGAAAGTACACTTCTATGTGCGCAGGTCCGCCAAATCTGACTAATACATCTTGATCACATTGACTCCAGAGATATTTTTACCAATTTGCATGAGTTTTGGATAAAATGTGTATGAGTAGTAGCACTATGGAGAGTTGCATCGTGATCCAAGGATCCAGAGGCTTTTGATAGTATGACCTACGGTTTATAGGACAAAACATAAAGTGGGCTCTTATCCCATCACCATGAAGGCTGATTTGAAAAATTTGAGGTGGCCCTGCTTCTTCCTTGGCATGTGGGAATGTGCATGAAGGTTTCATGGCAATTGAACACTGTATGCATGATTTGTAGAATTTCTTTTGCAAAGGTGGCCACACTTGAGATTTGCTGCTCAGACAGAATTATAATGGACGCAAACATAGACAGCACATCAGTGACACTCATCCCTCTCTGCATCTGTAAGGAAATGAAGAACATTTATATTTTCCGTAATATATATATTTTTACTTATTTATGAAAGGTCATTCACTTTGAGCATTTCCATATTAAGTTATTAATCTTTAACACACCTTATAACTGTTAGAAACAAAAGGAGAGGACTGATGAAAGAAAGATGGAGTTGATTTATACTCAAATCCATCTAAATTAAAGATTTAATAATGTATGACCATTTTGAGTAGCCAAGTTGGTTGAAATTAGTTTTGGTGTGTGCTCTGGGTAGACAAAACAATACAATACATATGCAATGGCATTAATAAACATAAACAAAATCAATAAAACAAGAGACTGCTGCATACCTAATGGTTTGAATTGATGATGACGAGTTAAGGAGCCTAACTACCTCAGGATATGTGCTTTAATGGAATATTAAGTAAAGGCCACGCTTATAGGTTTGGCAGGCAAGGAGTGTGTGTGTGCAAAGTTTGGCAGGGATCGGGGCAACGGTTACGGAGATATGAGCAGGGCAAAAGTATGACGTGTGACAGACTGGACAGACAGACTGACTGACAGACGGACAGCTGGTCGAGGTTTTGATAGTAAGTGCGACCTGACGGTCGCAATTAAGAACACCCGTTGATTTTATGACAACCCTGCTGCTCGAGAAGTTATATCCCTTTATCCTGGCGGTTAGTGTTACTGATCATAATCCAAAGTATTTACTGCTGATTGCCAATCAGGATACAAACTTACAAAGTTGGTAGAAATCCATATTTCCTGCCTTCAGTCTTTGCTTCTCCTTTTTGTTACACATTTAAATAATCAAAATGTTATCTTAAAAATGAAGGCTATATTCAATTTTAGCAATAGCGTGAAAATGTTTTGTTGAAATGTTGTTATTGGGTCATTGCTAATATCAGTTAAAAAAGTAAAAATGTTGACTTCAACATACACATTACTTTACATATTTATTCTGTTGCTTCCTGTGTACATCAAGTGAAATAATTCATATTGATTTATCTAACCAGAGCCCAGATGAGTTTCTGTTATCACATAAGTGGGTTCAAACATAATGAAATTAAGCATTCAATTAAGGACCATCTGTAAATCAGCTTCAGTGTACTGTACGGTGTTCTTCACAAGCAGTCTCTTGAATGCTTTGTTTGAATATAGACAACATTGTAGTACTGTAAGGTGGGGTCTGTCATTCAGTATGTTCATAGCACATACTGTACAGTATATGGACAGTGTCCATTGGACACCAAAACAAGTTTTCAACCATGGACAACATACAAGATAATTTCATGCCAACAGCAGTCTGTGTATGCGTTTATCTGAACTTCTGTCACAAAACTCAGTCCTTTGGCAATTATCTGTTTTCATAGTGAAAGTCCAGAATGAAAAATATCTGACATTTTACCTCATGGACCTTTTAACTGCCTTTATAATTGCTTGTTATACCTGGATTGAAATGCTTCCCTTTTGAGACGCAGACATTTCAAAGTCAATATTCATAAGAAACAACTTGAAAGGAGACCAGGCATAGCACCTTGGAGCATGGTGCGCATTTACAATCTGCTGAAACGCATTGGCATAGAAACAATAAACCTTCTACTTTCTTGTGACACTTTTCCCACCCATCGAGTGTGTCTTCTACCTGGATAAAAGGCTCTTTCAATCTTTCTCCTTGGCCATCTCATAACTGGTGCTTTTTACCAGGTCAGTGAAAATTGGTTTCAACCACCTTTCATGAACTCTGAATGTATTGTTTGTTATGAACCGCCACCTGATTACTGTATATGGGCAGCCAAATAACATTGTACTGCAAGTTGTAAATCAAAGAGATTGTTCATCAAATTCTTATCTACACTTCCCTAAGCGTCCACAGTACTTCACACAAGTTATTGTGATTCTCTTCCCTTCTGACTTTTCTTGTTTTGTTTAGGTTTCGGTTAGTGCACTGCAGCTGCACTACCTATGTTGGGAGTTACCTGTAAATGAATTGTTTATTTATATTGGGAGTTCAGTTCCCAGTGTGTTCACCAAATGTCTTGTGCTATTATCACTATGCTGTCCTTTTGGAGTCCAGACTGATTGTTGCAGTGCTTACAGCTTTCAACATGTCAGCACAAAAAGTGGAAGGAGGTAATCAAGCATGCTGGTTGAATAAAGCTTCATTGTTGTATCTTTGTATCGAGACTTTGATGGTAGTGAGATGAGATCCAGACTCCACTTTCCTTTTGATGTGGTTATCTCATACGGCTGAATAGAATATGCATTTGTAATGCTGAGCTATTTAATTGAACTCAAAGCTGAATCTGCTCATTTATTTACATCTTCAGACCAAGTGCAATGAAAAAGGAGTTTTCTTAAAATCCAGGAGTTTAATTTAATCTTCTATATTGCTTGTGTTAACCTTCCCACCCAAACATGATTGCTTTTGCAATGCCGTAATTAGTTTTCATTGTATTGCAGTTATATCTGTAAAAGGATACGTAGCTTTGATTCCTTGTTTAATGATGGCTCTCATCATTACCAGTTAGTGTAGGTGCAATGCAAGCATCACATATTTAATTAGCAATTAAGATTATACTGTAAAGATAACAGAAAATGGCTTTGTTAATGAGACAACAGATTTCACATTGGTGCGGATAAAAAGCAAGTCTTAATGCACACCTACAGTACAAAGGCGACAGTTGCATAGGAGAAGACCAGAGGAGGGCCTCAATACTTATAGTAAAACCTTCCAAACACTGTCTTCAAATGCTTGGGAGTAAAGAAAAAAAAGGATTACAGGGATTAACAATGTTTTGCTATGCTTTATCATCAACTGATGAAGGTCTAATAAACCGAAACATTGTTATTCAGATTAAACTTTTTTTCTTGCATTTGAAGACAGTGTGCAGGAGTTTTTTTCATCGGTGCAGCGTATTTTTTCATGCTGGATATAATAAAATGGAATTTCACGCAATGTTTATGTGAAATTGTAGTACGCCTACACTCAACTGTGTATAAGACTGTGTCAATATTGTCTGCATTTTCTTTTTTGCAGAACCATATGGCGTAGCTCAATCTCTTCATTCATTTTGTTACAGCTTTTATTGAATTTGCCATCCATACAAGATTTAATGTAACTGATAACATCTTTGATTGAACTTGACAAATATCGTTATGTGAGGAAAATCTGTGTAAAAGTTAAAGAGCCCATACATATTCCCATGGTAAGTGCAGGTTTGATTTCAATGTCATCCAGCCTTGCAGATCACAGCATGTCAATAAATTAAAAGACTGCCAGGCTCATAGGAGATTTTCCTTTCCTTCCACATTTTAGCAGAGCTGACCAGCTTTAGACCGCAGTTTACAATCCCAAAGACTTACTGATGAATGATACTGAAAATGTAATCTGCCAGTCAGTAAAATCACTGTACTTCTGTTTATGTTCTCATGATGCACAATTATATTGAAATGATCTCTTATTTTTTTCCTTTCTTTTTTTTTTTTTAACACACCAGTGTTTTATTCTTCACTTGTCTGTTTGTGTGGTGTGTCTCACATCATTTTCGTTGACTAAAACTATGACGAAAAATGTTCGACGAAATAGCAGTTCTACAAGATCACCTGTGAGCTTGTCGTAGATCGTCTATTGTCAGCATTCAACCAAGTGTAAAATCAGCCATTAAGGCAGCCAAAATACATTTTAGTAGGCTAAATCTATATTTGATTTAGTCGACTAAAATGTATTTTAAAACTAGACTAAAACTAAACCATTTCAGATGACTAAAATGTGACTAAAACTAAATCAAAATTTGCTGTCAAAAATTCAACACTGTATAATGAGGTGGTAATTTAACCCAGGCCCTTTGGATCACCTGTAGCAGCTTCAATCTGTGAGTAGATCTGAAGTCTCAATTAGTTAGTCCAACAAGAGCCCTCATGCACGGTACCTTTGATTGGCCCATCTGTCGGCCCTGTTTCCATTTGCAATTTTAAGAGGTATTCTTTACACAGGCCTTGTGACATGAATTATAGTGTTTGTCCTGTGGTGGTGTGTTATTATTTCTGGGGGAAACAGATTGTTGATAAAGGCTAAGGCAAACAAACAGCCATCTTGCACGCATCTGTGCCAAGTCCAGCTTTCTAGCCCTCTGAGGGGAGATTAGAAGGTAAGGGAGATTGAAACAAGACAGAGAGGGAATGATGAATTGGTGCATCAGCTCTCAGATAATGATACGCATGGTGCTTAACTTTGGTTTCCCTTAGGGTCCTGGCACTGAGACTACAGCTATTGTGCAGATGTTCCAGACACATTCTGGCGGTCATATCCTTGTTCCCTCGTTCCATTCTCTACACTTGCGTGCTCCATACAATAGCCTACTGCATAGTTTCAAATAATTGTTCCTCAAGGATAACAGAATGTTACATTGTAACCCAGGTTCTCTGAGTGGAGAGGCTATCTCGCTACTCTCGCTACATTATGGATTATGTTGGGTAGAGAGTCTTGACATAATAGAGAACAATTGAGTCGATTTTTTTTGTGAAATATTGCATCTACAAGCTCACTACATAATAAATATATATATTAAGTGATTAAAAACTATCCTGCAAAAAGATATCAAGTTCAGGAATCATGCTGTAAATAGTCTAGACTCTACTGAGATAGAGATGTGCTTATTGTATCATGGATTTTATTTTTGGCAACTTACTGTAACAGTTGCAGAAAGTGACATGCAAACAATAGCTCAATCTCCTTGAGGAAGGATTGTCAAGGCAGTCCAGCATACAGAATGCATTCCTGATGGCTTGCTTTTCTGCTGAAATTGTGCACTGAGCCTTACCCACCCTACTGACATTACTAGCCACTTTGACAAGCCTGCCAGGCTGTTCTTGTTGAATTCTGGGATTCCCAAATCCATCCACCAAAAACTTTAAAGTTTAAAGTAACACATTCAATGAAATTCATCGTAGAACAGAGTCAGCAATTGATTTACACACACGAGAGGAATTAATCATTGTCTTGAGGACTAGCCTTGCGTTACACCCTTTTGCATATGGCATCAATGTTGGCAGAAAACAGATTATTACGAGTGACAGTAACTGATTCAACCTCCTCTGAATGATTATCTTACCCTCTGATGAAATCATGCACCATATGCTCATGGTCTTTTCCAGTCCCCAGCAGAATGCCAACAATAGCAGTGTCATCATAACAGCTATGTCAACATCCGCTGTTATGTGATATTCCAGTTTGCATAATTGTAAAGATAGTTTGCTCGCAAGATATAGAGAAGAGCTGAAATAACCTGTCCCTCGGCCTAGGCGCTGCCACTGTGATGCCAATGTAAAACATAATCCCACATGCATCCTATCAGTCAACAATTCCGGTATTCAACAAGATACTGAAAGCTAATTAAAATGTTTAAGGAGCTGACAGCATAGTCCAAGGAAAAAAGCAATGACTATTCTTCATTGAGAGCAAGACCCCTTAATGGTGCTTACACAAAACAGATCAGAGGTCTGCGCCTCTACTACACCCCACGTGGCATTGTATGCAAATTATAAAATATCGATACACTTGTCCAGCAGTTGCATCAACCATTGTTTGTTTGAGGTAAACCCTCCAGAATAACTTCTGTCACCACTCACCACACTATTGTTTATAAGTTCCATGTCATTCCAACCAGCTTTATGTTTTTCTTTCAATGTAAGTCAATATAATGCAACTCCTCATACATTAACATTAACATTGACAAAGATTATTATTGCTTCATTTCAAAGCCCCCCTCACTGCACTAATAATACCATCACCCAATCCTTTTACACAGCAGCCATCTTACGTTTTATGCAGAAGATGCATCATTAGATTTTTGGTACGAATCTATATGAAATATGATACCGGGAATATCATTAATATTTGCACATAGACAGTTTCTTTCCTGGGTTAGGTGGTGTTTTCTTTCCTTACAGGGTGATATGAAATGATGATTGATGGATCCATAGACTAAAGGAGCCCAATTCAAATTCATATTATACACTCATAAAGTATAATGATTTGAGACTGCTATTATACTCATTCTATCATTTTGTATCCCATGCCGTGTCTGTTGAACCAAAACATCAACCGACAGCAGCGGCTCCAGAGAATTTTGTCTGGGGGAGCTGGCATTTTTAGAGCAGGGGCTAATTAATTTAGGCAACAAACAATAATGAATAGTACTAATATATATGACAAACGAGATTCTCACGCTTAGGGTATGGATAACTGAACAGACCAGATCATTGGCAATTTCCAGCTCCAAATCTGAGGACTGTAGGTGATCGGGCAGGGTTTTTGTAAGGCTGAAGATGCTTTCCATCATAAAAAGTATGATTTTAGTATGGTCAGTCAGTCATTGTCTTTCACATATTCATGTATATTTTATTTATTTATTCCTTAAATATTTTTCATCACAATTGGGTTTGTCAGGTGTGGGGCTTTGGGGGTGCTAAGCCTTCACCAGGGGGGGCTAAAGCCCCCCTCTAGCCCCCTCTAGCCCCCCCTGGTCAACCGATTTCACCTTGGTCGAATGCTAATTGGGCCCACAGCACATTTGCTGTGTTCTACATCTATAAGTTCATCAATACTAATGGAGGACTCCTGAAACAAAACTAGATGTGTTTAGTTGAAGTAACCCTGCAAGACATTGAGAACAACTATTGATCCAGTCTTTGACCCCGGCCCATGTTTGTTGCTGCATCAGTGGGTGGCTGTTACACTGTGCTGTTGGTCAAGTTACCAGAACGGAGCTGTAAGCTCCTTCAGGGGGTAGGTTCCGGGTCCTATCTATAGCATCATGTCTTGAACTGCATGGGTTACACATTGAGGGGAAACTGTGTTAATTAGCCGGATGGATGGATGGATGGATGGATGGATGGATAGATATAGATTCATTGATTGATTCATTGATTGATGGATTCCAGACACTCAGGGTTTGCTGGGGGGGGGGGGGGGGGGGGATTCCTGCCTCTACTTTTGATATCTCCCCTCTGGTCATTAATTATTATCGCAGACTGAATTAAATGAATGCTTTTCCTTTTCGGAAATGTAGACTGTCTGATAGTTTTGGATAATATCACAATTTAACAATTTAATTAACAAAAATATATATGTGTTAACCATATTATGTGTCAAAATTTGAAAATCAACTTCTGTTCCTCTGTCACTCCAGCCTTCTCCTCTCTCACTGCACCAATAAACCTCCTCTTTGGCCTTCCAAAGCAAGCAGGTTTGCTGCCAGCATGCTGCATGCTCAAACCCAGCTTTGAGAATCTCTTTAATTGATTTATTATCTTAAATTTAATCCAAGCTTATGTACATATATGCTATCTGCTTCGAGCACTTAATTGACATGCATGAAAGCATATGCCTGTCTGCTCTGACACTGTCATCGTATTCAACATGTATTATCACAATATAATAAACAACACAAAAAATTCTAAATGGATATATTTCATATGGAATAGAAGTATTCTGTGAACCAGATGGGTAAAGGAACCAAATGTCCTTAGATCTCAGGCTGTTTTTGTTTTTATCTGAACAGTAAAGATATTTCACTCACATGCCTGAATGT
>NC_137817.1:34933081-34950581 GCF_963921795.1 Nannobrachium achirus
ATTCCTGCTTCCTGGCCGTGACCTTAAGCCATTGACTGTATCATTAACTCTACCCTCAACATCAAAAGAGGTGAAAATTGCGTATAATTCCCTTACATTTTGTGAGCCGCAGAGTTACAACCCAATGCTTTTTCAAGGTTTAGGCCAGCAAAGTTAACCTTCATATTATGTTTTATGAAGGCTCTTTTTTGGGGGGAAGACTTGAATAGTAAGTTGTTGCAACTCGATGGTGCTCAGGGAAAGACAGTAGCCTGTCTCTTATAATAATATTAGCTTACAAGTCAAAAGGGGTTAGGGTTAATTATTTTAAACCAACTATGTTGACTATTAGCATGCATTTCATTCCTTGGGTATTTCCAAGGGAATTTATATTCAATATAACTTACCAGGTAGTTTCAGAGTCCATTTGTCTGAATTTTCCAACTTGTTACGTGGGTTAGGCCTATATAGGCATGACTAGGTTTAGGCCTATACCGTTAATCTGTCTTTCAACAACAGCCTTGGTTCTGTTCAATTTTGCATGAGAACAATTATGCTTTATTATTGAGAAAGTATCATAGCAAACATTCTCATATACAAATGTTATATCTCAATAGGCTATATCATGTATTTTCTAACACAAGCTGAACTTGACTTTTAAAGTGCCTGCTCTTTTAAGGCAGATACGGATAAGAATACAATTCTAGATTTTTAAATTCCAAATGAGTAAATTAATTTTTAAACAGGCACAACAAAATAAGGAAATAGCTTTTTAAGTCATGGTATGTTGTGTGGATGCTATTAAGGCGCCCACGCATGGTTGGCCTATCTATAATACTGTTTATAGACATAATAATGTGATGTGTCATGCTTTGCATTTGACTGAATGTGACCTTTGCCTAGTTCTTTAACCCTGGCATTATAGGCAAACATGCAAGGCATGCATGTTGTGAGCTTGTAGATCAACTATTTTCATAAAATGTTTGAAAAGAAAGACTTTTGAAAGAAGATTAATATATCATCATTATTAATTCTCAGCATACAAGAGTAGTCTAAAGGTTAACAACACTGTTCTGCTACTACAGCAGTATTTATGTCTTTGCCTACTGTCTCCTCTCTCCAACTGTCATTAACCTCACTGAACCAGCTCACCTGTATGAATTACTTTAGTTGTAAATAGTAAATTACCCTGGAATTTAACATTTTGTGAAATTAGTCCTCATTCTCATCCCACTTTAATGCTCTGCACCTGCACGAGATTACAGTCGTTTATTAATTCTACTTTCTCCTGTCATACAGAACCAATTTACTGAGACTGCAAAAATACATAAAAAGGTTTTGTCCGTGCTTGCTTTCTGTGGTATTGTGAGGATTCTCTTCACATAAAAAAGAAAACCAAGTGAACTTAATATAGACTTGGTATTCAGTACGCCCACGACCTTATCAGTTACTTACATAAACTCATGGGCGATCAGCCCAGTAAACGATACCTAATGCCCTTCAACTTAATATGTATCTCATAAGGTACTACAGTGAGCAGAAATCATCTTCTGCTACAGATGATTCTTCAAAATGGATACAATGAAATGTTAATTGATTGATGCATAGTGCAAATGAACATAATCACCTTACTGTAACTGGATATATGCATGGTGTTCACCTCCCAAGGATGAGACATGCCAAGTCTCTCATTTTCCAGAGCCAAAGTGGGCACAAGTGATCAGTTTGAAGCCCCACCTCCAGGGTAATAATAGGCAGGTATAGTGGAGGGAACAGGTGCAGTTTGTGGACTTGTTCACAGGCAGTGAATGGTCCTATTGTGTGTGTTAATCCTACGCCAAACAATGGAGAGAATACATGACCCATTGAATAATTTCTCACCATTAAGTCTGCCTTTTATAAGGAACTCTTTCACCTCACCTGATGCAGATGGTGGAGTCAGTAACCATTTTAATGATTTATCAAAACATGGACATCGATCCTTGTCTCTTAAATCCCAAACGGCATGTGGATTGAGGAGGTTGTGGCATGCGTGGCCTGTAAGGAGGGGTGAAAGGACACCTTTGATCTTTTGTGGTATTAGGTTGTCATCATGGAATGCCATTCCACTCTGCATTCCAGGGATTTGTGAAGAGTTATGGCTGATTTATGCTTTGTTGTATGACCGTGTCGCTTGCCAAAAATGACTGATTTTCAAATACAAATCACGAGGTGATTCGACACAGTATAGTATAATGAGATTTTATCTCCCCTTATATTATAGTATGACTCCAATTTGAGAAAGAGAACCAGTTGACACGATCTGTTAAATTCATGGGTCAAAGTTGAACGCATTTTCATTTAGAAACACTCATTTAATTGTACCAAAAGCTTTGACTGTTGTGGATTACTGTGTGCCTGTGTGGTGTGACACTTATCTGAATTCCACTATTTACAGTTATCTGCTGTGTACTGGCATCCTTGTTGAGTGTGAAGATCCATTGGCACAGCTGGAATAAACCTTAAATGAGCATGTACTAACATTAGCCATTCATAGCTATTAATTATTCATCAGATTCTGCTCTGTGAGTTCAGATCCAAATGCTAGTTCTCGCCATGGTAACAGCACTTAGTGTCTGCCGGAGGGTGTCTCTGGTCCTGTTGACTGTAGCTCTGTCTCTTAGACCAGGCTGACCTTCTCGACTCTGTACATTCATACCAAACCCCTTAGAGAATGGATTCTATTCTAACGGTTACACTGCTTTTCATCTCATAGCTTTCACATTATTATTTTTGATTGATTAATATTTGTGTGGGTGTAGTTTTTCTAAATAGATACATTTAGCAGTAGTTAGTCAAGTTGTTAAACTGCATACTGTTGGACCCAGGGCTGTAGTTGTCCCGATTTAAAATGAATCAAACACGGAACTAAAAGTTCCTATGATTGGCCGCTAGTTGGGCTGTTCTGGCACCAGAAGCAATATGTTCTCCATTGGATTCCATTCTATTCCCCCGAACCTTTACATTTGATTTTCTTACCTTAATAAACATTGTCATAAATACTTTATGGTTCCTGTCGCTAGTTTAAAGCCTCGTTTCAATCACCATGATATGCTTTTTGTGAAAATATGGTCCAATTTATGTTATAGCAAGGTATGCTGTAGGAGGGGCTTGTGATCATAAACAAGTAGGTCGGGAGTGGCTTATTGTCGGTATCAGCCGGTAACACACGGGAGTCTGTCCCCGTTACAATGCGCTAGACCCCTGGGAGATGGACTGCTGAGGTGGAGCGTCACACCTACCATCAGCTCCCAGTACTTGCCACACAGCCTGCCAAGCCGTGCTACTCATACACTGAGTTGGCAGTGCCCGGAATCTAACCCATGACCTTGTGGTGCAAAGGTGAGAGCTCTACCGACTGAGCTACCCGGGCACAAATCATAGGCTTGTGATCATTCTTCTTCGTGTCGTGTGCTTTCAATGTCCCATGTATCCCTGCGGTTGCATGTGACCGCTGGCAGCCAATAGCATTCGAGATGGTATCATTTCTACCAATGAACGTTTATTTCTACAATGATGGCGTCACCCATATAACGGCCAAAAAAAGCTCCATTTGCGCAGCATAGAACAAACTAGTGGCTTTCCACCGTCCATATTTTTTTTACAGTCTATGGTTGGACCACTACGGTGTCAGACCGCCATTCCGAAACACCTCCATTCCGAAACAGGGTTAGGGTTAGGGTTAGGGTTAGGGTTAGGGGTAGGGTTAGGGGTAGGGTTAGGGTTAGTTAGGGTTAGGGTTAGGGTTAGGGTAAGGGTTAGCGTTAGGGTTAGGGTTAGGGTTAGGGTTAGGGTTAGGGGTAGGGTTAGGGGTAGGGTTAGGGTTAGTTAGGGTTAGGGTTAGGGTTAGGGTAAGGGTTAGCGTTAGGGTTAGGGTTAGGGTTAGGGTTAGGGTTAGGGTTAGAAGTCAATGTTCGGAATGGCGGTGTTTCGGAATGGCGGGGTGTAACCGACCACTACAGCAAAACAAAATACATAACTTTATTTCAGTTAGTGGGTGCACAGGTTGTAAGGTTATAGTGTAGCTTTTGTTTGGATTCGCTTGAGCTAAACATTTTATAGGTATTTTAGTTTAACTTCAGCATTTTCAGTCAAAATAATAAACGACAAGGGAACATTAAACATTCATATACAGTTGTACACAATTGTCCCACTTGTCATCTTATTACTACAACTCTCCAAAAGAGATTTATTTGCACAAATGGTTCTAGGAAAGCATTATGCAACAGTTAGCCAACTGTAAACATTCTACTATTAATCTATTCATCACCAAGAGTATGCATTTCAACAATACATGACATTGTTCAATTATTCAGACTAGCCCTTACCCGTTCAAAGATATGAGCTCCAAAATGATGTGCAGTGTGTGGGTTATGGGATGTGCACTGTGCATACAGTATATGAGGGATGGAAAGTAACTTTAACTGGTGAGATACTGTGTCCCGATCTGCATGATTTTTGGACAACATCTGTAACAGGGCCAGAACCCCGCCCGCCCGCCCGCCCGCCTGCACACACACACACACACACACACACACTCCCCCCCCCCCCCCCCCCGTGTGTGTGTGTGTGTGTGGGTTTGTGTGTGATTGTGCATGGCCTGAACAACAGCGCCCCTCCCTTAACATGTGTGGTCACAAAAGGTACTGTAGGCTAAATAGATATAGATACACCATAAAAATGCTAATATACAGTATATGATTTGTGAAAGTGACAAACGGGCTTCACAGTTATGTTAGGTGTGTTCATCTGCTAATGGTGATGCGATTTCAGATCAATTGCTCCAGCCACTGAGGAGAAACGCTGTTTCAGACAGACAGACAGACAGACAGACAGACAGACAGACACTCACTCACTCACTCACTCACTCACTCACTCACTCACTCACTCACTCAGACATTTGCAAAATTATAGTATAGATGTGGAATAAAATTGACACGGTCAGTCCTCTCTCGGCATGATGTAAGATACTAAAAGTCATGAATAAGAAATTATTCCTGCAGTCAGTAGGGCCTAAGAATGGACAACTAGTATTCACATGAACTTAGACTTGTTGAGGGAATCCTGAAAAATGCTTGTAACCACTTCATTATACCCCCATGTGACATTAATTTTATTTTTGACTATAATCTCAATTCATACATTAGGATAGCTGATACTGTGATCAAATTACAAAATGCAAGGTATGTTAAGGAAGGAACTGTGTGTTTGCTGATTGTGAACAGCTTTAAACAGAGGTCCAACATAGCTAGGTACAGTATGCTTTGCAATCAATCAATTTGCTATTTTCCAAACATTTGTAGACCAGTAGAGGGTGCACTAGTACCACATCAGTATGAATTGGCTCATGCCATTTGAGTCTTCAGAACTTCTGTGGGTTACTCAATTGAATTATAGTTGAATGCTTTTTAATACAGAAATGTATTTCTGTATAAGGTTGTATTGATATCTCAATAGTTTTAATGTACTGTTGCCTAGTTTCACTTGGGATGTTTACAAATGTTTTTTTTTTTTTAATTAAATCATGGAGGCATTGACGCATTTTCAGGACTATGATAATAATAACTGTAACGTGCATTTTTGTGTGCAATTCATGAAACACTGAGATTTTGCCTTTGATTTGTCTCTTAGGTTGAAATCAAACCTACAGAGCTGAAAGAGAGATCCTCTCTAAAGGGTGCTGTTGTAAAGAGTGCTTTGTCTGTCATCGCTCTCTTTATTCAGTGTGATCATAATGAGAATCCCTGTCCTGAAGGCAGACCTTAACTAGGTCAGAAGGAGCCTAAAAGGTGTTTACTAGTATTCACACACTATTGGTCGGAGCAAGAGACAGATACAGAATAGATAGGGACTAGTGGGACCTCTTTTCTTTAAGGTGTGCTCTATACTGTAGGAATTCCACTAAAATATTTCTCTTGAGGCCAGGGGCGTAGGCAGCGGTAGGCGAACGAGGCGACCGCCTACCAACTGAGAAATGATCTGGCAAAAAAAAAAAAAAAAAAAAAAAATCTCCCAAAAAAAAGAAAAAAAAAAAAAAAGTCTCTTATTTCCATTGTGTAAAGGCCTGACTGGGCAGTAGGCCTACAGTGTGGAGAGGACCATAGGCCTATAGAATGTCGCTCAACCAGTTCCATTCATTGACTAGTAGGCGGCCTGGCCATTGAGAAAGTGTTACCCTTTTAGAGATATGTAAATTTGGGCTGCCAGGCTATTTAACTCAAGTCGCAACAACAGAGACAATAACACACTGAACAAAGTCCATTCTGCTTTCCTCCTACCTGTAGGATATCCTCTGTTCCAAATGAATAAAGTCCTTAATGTAGTAGGTAAACAGCTTCCAAACACAATACGTGATCATTGTGTTGTTTAAATCCAGCACTGCTGGATTAAGAATTGACATCTTGTTGTCTCTCCAGCTGTAGCATACCAGTAAGACTCCCTAATCGGGAGATAAGCGACCGTTGGTCGCTTATCTCCTGTCACACTTATGACATCACACCGTACACAAATGACCCTTATATAAGACCGGCATTATCTACTGACAGATTAGTAACAAGATGTCAAAATCATTGAAGGTTTACCCTACTAACCAACTGTTTACCATAGCAACCATGTTTTTTACCTTAGCAACCAACTGTTTACCCTAGCAACCAACTTTTTACCACAGCAACCATGTTTTTTTTACCCTAGCAACCAACTGTTTACCCTAGCAACCAATTGTTTACCATAGCAACCATGTTTTCTTACCCTAGCAACCAACTGTTTACCCTAGCAACCAACTGTTTACCATAGCAACCATGTTTTTTACAGGGCCTGGGATTGATGACATCAGAAATCTCCATATATGGGCATGAAAGGGATTTTGTTTCTGGAAATATGTCTGTGGGGTGCCACATTTGGAATAAAACACTTACATCACACATCTGGATATCCATACAGCCCATCTAGTTTGCCTGGGACAATGATCTCCATATATGGGCATAAAACTTATGTTAATTAGTAAAGCCTGGGGATCTCCATATATGGGCATGAGGGGTACCCTAAAAGGGCATCATCTGGGAATAGCAAATATAGTTATCCTAGAAAGTGAAAATCTTACATCAAAGGCCATAACTACCTACCTACCACCATACTGCATTCCTCATTAAACTACCTACCAGTAAGATGCCTAAGGGAGAAAAGCAAAGGGCGAGGTTGCACCATTTCTTGGTCTTCTGGCCAGTGATGTATATCGGACCATTTAACCATATATGGAGACATCTGGTACCCAAAGATATTCACAGATATGGGCTTAATATTGATGACATAAGGGATCTCCATATATGGGCGTAAAAGGGATTTGGTTCCCCTGGCATCACAGGGATCTCCATGGGCATAAAATGGATTTGGTTACCCTGGCAACACGGGGATCTCCATATCTCCATATATGGGCATAAAAGGGATTTGGTTCCCCTGGCATCACAGGGATCTCCATATATGGGCATAAAAGGGATTTGGTTCCCCTGACATTACAGTGATGTCAGTGGCTGGTTCTACAGAGGGGATCTCCATTTATGGGCATAAAAGGGAATGTATGTATGATGATGTCAGATATCATAGACGTCATAGGACTTTCACATAACGAATAACTGAGTAAGCATGTAAACCCGTAAAATCTATATTTGGGCATGGCTGATTTATGACCTCATCATGATGACACGAGCAAACACAGCTGAATTGTATAAATGATCAGTGCAGAAACCAACAGAAGTATTTGACCAAGACTCTTCGATTTAAACATTAACAAAGGTGTGACGTTTGTTGATGGTCACGTGTGACGTGTGACGGACGGACGGACGGACGGACGGACGGACGGACGGCCGGCCGGTGGAGGTTTTCATAGTAAACTGCTCCCTGACGGTCGCAATTAAAACTCATTAAGCAAGCCTCTTCCATAAATGTAAGGCCCATTCCCACTGGGCCAGATAACAGATAAAAAATATATCTATAATATCTACCACAGATAAAAGTACCTGTGGCAAATATCTGTGCATGGTAGATATATTTTTTTTTTATCTGTATCTACCATCCACTTTGAATGGAAAAATATCTAAAGAAAGAGTTTTTTTTAATCTGTTATCTGGCCCAGTGGGAATGTATTTCATTAAAGGAGTAGTTCACAAAATTATCGATATTTTCAAGCTCAAGCCCCGCCGCATGTTGTTGTGAGCCATGTATTTTAAGGGACACAAGTTTACTTTGAACTAATTTAGCTAGTGTTGTAATCACAAGTTGAAATAGGCCTATGTCACTATTTGGGAGCAATGTTCGCCTTGTTTGTAATGCTCCATACTGTGCTTTTTGAAAATAACTAGCCCTTACACTGAATATACTGGAATAGTGTTTTAATTATAACCTTGGGGGGGGGGGGGGGGGGGGCATTTCGCCTACCAAAATTTAATTCCTGGCTACGCCCCTGCTTGAGGCTACTGTTTTTTTTTTCTTCTTCTTTTCTTTTGACAGGTGCTTGACAAGTCAAATTACTACTGCACTGAATACAGTGGAGGACAGGCTGTTGCCAGAGGCTCCCATTAAGCATGTTTTACGTCCTCTTTTTTATGGCATATTTAGGCAGCTTTAAAAGCAGCAATAGGTAATAGGTGTGATCGTTGATTGTCACATGTTTCCATGTTTTATAACTAATCCTGGAAAAACATTTTATTGACAGCCTAAGAACAAGAGAGTATTGACTGGTTCTCGTTTCTTCCTAAAACACATAATACCGTCTAGTACATACACACTGGGTGTTTGTATTGCTGATGTAGGTCAGCCTAGGAAAAACTGGTTCACGTAGTAGGTGTGTCCAGTTCACTATGTTCATTTGCTGGGGTGAAAAATAATGAATTGGTACAGGGTAGACTAGAGGCATTGTGAATGTTTTGCCTCCTCTCTCTGCTGTTGATTCTTTTTGGCTTTGTGGTAATTTCTTGGGTGACAACAACCATCATGGTCAGGAAACAGACTTGCGGAGGGAGAACTTTAACTGGACTTCAACACAGAGGACTGAATGTGTTTGGAATGTACAGCTTGGGCACAGAAGAATCCATGCAAGCAGAAAGGACTTAAGTTCATGGAGCAGACATCATTTTGTCAAACCAAACATGACATATCATGTCACTTATTTTGTTTATTTATTTCCTTTTTCTTGCTTCCTGGAGATTTGTTTGTCTGAATTATGTTAAACATGACTCCTGGATATTGACTCATTATCATTAATGGATCTTATCGGGAAATAAGAGCTGCCAGGGGCTCAGGATGTCTGTTAGTCTTAGACATAGCCTATTAGATAAACAGAGGATATGTCTTTAGGAATCCCTTGTGGACATACAGCAGGCAGTTATGTTATAGGAAGCAGAAGCTCAGCTCCAGTCGATCCTGCTGCCTCTGCCTTCTGCTCTCTCTCTCTCTCTCTCTCTCTTTCGTTTCGTGTCTCCTCTCCTCTTTTTTGCAGAAATGAGGAGGGGCTGCCATAGTAATCCTACACCTGCCCAATTCACCAATGTTACTGTAACTTGCTAAACTGCCCTGACAAGTGCAGGGTGTTAAAACACACTGGAGACAGACTGAAGCTGGCAGTCCTGCATGCATCACACATCACACACCACACACATACATACACACTCACACTCACACACACACACACACACACACACACACACACACACACACACAGAGACGCACGCGCGCGCACGCACACACAAGCACGCACGCACACATGTTCATTCTCTGACGGAGATAAAGACAGGTCTTGGGAGAAGGAAAAGGAAGAGAGAAATTAAATGACATGCTGAAACACTCGGCACCACTTTAAATGAGTCCCCATTGGTCGAACGGTTGAACTTGCGGGCTCCCAGCCATCCAACATGTCTTTGGAAGAGAGTGCAGTGAGAGACGCGCTGGAGAGTGAAACGGATTGCTCTGAGGGACTTGATGAGGTTGTCCTGGGGCGCATTGCCAGCTTACCGCTGGATGTGTTCCCACCCAGGGATTTCAGAGGGAAGTTTAAAAAGATGCGTGCTAAGAAGAGGCCAACCATTCTTGAAAGTAGGTAATAGCAGCTACCAACTTTGTGGAACTGCAATGGTCACTTCAAAGTTTGTTTATTTATTTTGCGAGACATGCGTCATGGGGGGATATTTATTATTGGAACCTGTGTGAGCTATTACCAGCAGTTTATTATTGGACACATTTTAACTACTACTGACATCCCTTTGTGAAATACTTCACCTCCTGGTTGTATTTGACGTAGTTACCTAGGAATCCTTTTAATAATGGGCTCTCAATAATTTTCTGAAAGAGCACATCATATTAAAGCTGCAATCTGTACGTTTTATGCAGAGCAGCAAACATCTGAAATAATATTAATTCATTAATAATTTGGTATCCAAAGTTGCTTTTTTATTTCATAGGCATTATGTTGGTCTGGCTCATTGCATGCCAATCTGCATTGGCATTGACTTCACACTTTCCTCCTTGTGTGCTGGGGGAGGGGGGGGGTATGTTTTATACTGTGAGATAGGCATGAACTGGGTAATAGCATAAACAAGTGATTTGTTATGATTAAGTACAGAATGTGTGAGCCAAAAATGAGAGGTGCCAGGAGCAGGGAGGCTAAGGGGGAGTTAAGGGTTGAAGCTGATACCATAAGGATGGCTGAACTGACCAGACATGCCTCGCATTCCTCACCTTCATCTGAGCTTGAAAATGCTTTTAATAAGTGCTTAATGTGAACGGGCCCGCACCCACCAAAGCCTGATCAGAGGAAATGTTTACGATCATTCTTGTAATTAGCAATGCCTGCCTGATTTATATACCATGTTGTACAGTTGTAGCATGACTATTTTGTACTCATCTATTGCCCTGCAGGATATTATGTAGTATTTATGATAAGGCAATGACATAACCTTAACCCAATAACCCATTTCCTAAGGCATATCTTTGATTGTTTTATTGAATAAATACTTTATTTGTTGGAAATGTAAACAGCATGTTGTACAGTAAGACATTCAGTGATATCAACAGGTGTTAATATGTCATAAACACGTATCAGAGTTTGCCTATAGGGTGACAGTAGAGCTGGTATATTCAAGCTATCCAGAGCCCAGGCTATTATGAAGTGGTGCTGTATGTGATCAGGCGACAGGCGTTCTCTCTGGCATGTCATGCCAAAGCTGCAGTTTCAGTATTTAGATCTCTGATAAGCCAGGACAGCCGGTCTCTTCATAATGAAGCTATACTTTCACTGGGTTCTTGTCATTCTGAAGGGCAGGTTCATTAAACAAGGTGTTACACGTTTGTAGAGTATAAATTAAAGATGCAGCACAGCCTCTCAGAACAGGAGATGCATTCTTGAAAACTTATATTATCTGATGAGAGCATTTTTGCTGTTGTTTTTACACACCTGCTGGAACAGCTTGCTATGATGATGTCAGTGGTTTCAATGGAAAGAAACATTGTCATGATTTAAGAAATGTAATTACTTAGAAGTTTAGACATGGCTACTTTTATCCTCCCTACTCTTAACCTCCCTAATGTGATTGATAAATGGATGCTACAAGGATTCTTTGATATTTATGGTATTTATGAATAGCATTGTGAATTTCTCTCTCTCTTTTTCTTACCTAAGCATGGCTATATCAGGCTGTCTGTCTGGTGAAAACTACTGGCTGTATTACCATGGATCTTTTGTGCACTGTCATGAATGCAGAGGATGTTCCTTTTACTGATTTTGGCAACCCCATTTGTTGTTTAGGAGTTAAATGTCCACTTTACTTTTTTTACTTTATTGTATTGCTATATTTTTTTGAAAACTACCAAGATTGCCATGTCATTTTCTGTACCTTCATTAACTAACTAACTTCATTGAGTGAACCTATTACTAGAGCAACCTTCAGGCTAAAATATTAACTTTTCACCAAAGATATCTCTTAATCTAATGTAATGGTTCTCAACCTGTGGGTCGGGGCCCAAAGGGGGGTCCCCACAAGATTTTGGGGGGGTTCCCAGATCACAGTAATGTGACAATGTAAGGACTTTTAAAAATACCTAAAAAAAAATCTATAAAAACTGGTCAAACTTGTCCAAATTGTCAAATAATATAAGAAGGAAAAAGGTTTGAAAATAGCTCATCTACAAGCTCAGCTATTTTCACAATATGTATCTGTGTAGAACTAAATGGAATGCCTCAACTCCTAGTCTCCTACATTCCAACTGCTTATTAGGGTGGGGGTCCCCAGTTCAAATATGATTATTTGGGGGGTTACGGCCTAAGAAGGTTGAGAACCACTGATCTAATGGACAGATTCCAGATGAACCCTACTGATTTTCCTGTTGTGCCACCCTTCAGACTATGGGATTTTAGAATCTCATTTGTGAATTGTTTGTATAGGATCATGATTTATCTCATATCACATCATTACAACTATACTATTATTAACTAATTAATGTATTTATTATTTATTAATTAACTTGAACTTAATAATAAAATGAACTTAATATTTTTATTGTAGATTGTCTTACACCCAGTTTTATAGCAATGACTGATAGTTTTGTCTCACCTTTCAAGTCAAGATTTTAGGAAGTCTGTGGTGTCTCCATCCGTCCTCCTCCCCACTTAAACGTTTTCCTGTTTAAACGTTTTCCAGACTTGGTGAAAATTATTCAGCAAGGGAATTACATAACAGTTTGACCCCATGAATGTCTGTTAATGGCCTTTTCAAACCAACCAGATTAGAACTAATGTCAAAGGCAGGGAAATTAACTGTGCCCATCTTAATGATGCTAAATGTTTTTAAATGGTCAAATGGAGTCATAGTTATGAGTTCATAAAACACACTTTTAATTTTATGACCTGGTTTAAGAATGTGTCCAGATCATATAGGCTACTGTAAATGGGATACAGATTCCACAGCTCCTTCATTCACATAGCTCTTCAGGAGTTCAAGGACGTTTGTTTGAAATGAGTCAAGGAATAAGTAAGGTACTCTGTGCCCTTAATTTCTTATATAATAATAAAGCGCATTTAAACCCATTGGACTATATATATATATATATATACAGTAATGACAACATGTATACTAGTGGTTCCGGCCAATAGAAGCTCTCAAATCTAGAGATCAGGCCACTACGAGGCCCTTACACCTACCGTATGTCGCACCGCCAATCTGACGATCGCAGTTGACTCCATATACATTATGTGCATTTGGACAGGACCCTTTCTGTTGTGTCTGATATCACAGCATGTTGAAAATGTGCATTTGTTTTGACGTGGTCTGCACCACTGACTCACCGACAGCACCACCCATTAGGCCATTTCAATATAGGATGCAGTACATATGTTGTTCCAGTATGTTTGAAGAACCAGTAGAATCGCTCGTTGTCTATTGACCATGACGGAGGTGCGACGTCTCAAGCGACCATGAGCCACGTGAGACAACGCCGAGTGAGTTAAAGCTAGCGAATCGAGCGTTGCGAAGGTAGCTTGAGCCGACTCAGCGCCATTAGAAGTTGTAAACCGGGGGGCCAGAATAGTACATATTGTTGTGGGGACTGCTTTTGCTTTTGCTTTCTGCCACTCAAAAGGACTAGTGGATGGGGCTGCACTAGAAAACAAGAATTTTCAATTCCACTGGTTATTCAAACATACTATCTATAACATATATCATATCCTCCTATAATTCTATAAACCTTGTCTTGGACTCCAGGAAGACTGGCGGTCGTTTAGGTGTCAGCTTTCTTCCTATCGCCAAAATAAAAGTCTGGGTTTCCGAGGCTAGGTGTCAGCTAATGGGGATCGTTTTTAATTAACAAATAAACAATGGAGACAATGAATCAATATCATTCAAAGTAAAACAAAGATCTTTGGATTAGTATGTTTTTATAGTGTAACTGAACTCCATTTGCCACAAAAACATACTGTAACATTAAATAATGTCTTGCATGGTATTGCCATTATTATAGAGTATCCACATTAGTAGCATAACTTGAGAGACCACAATCAGCCACCCTGTTTTTAGCATGCTCTTGAATATAAAAGCTGCCTGGCTACATTTCGCCAGTGTACAAATCTGCTATGGCCTGATAAACGTTTGAGTGCATTATGCAATGAAGGTCAAGGGACTGTCCGTTGATGGACACGACAGACAGAGTTCTTATAGGATTAGTGTGATAGCAGTGAGGGACAGGGTGAATAAGGCCGTGGAAGATGTATTTCATATTCCACATAATGGATGTTCATCTGCCACCATTTAATCAGCATGAATATTAAACACTAAACAGTTTATAGGCAACATTGTAGAAATGTTTGATCCTATTTGGAAATGGAATATAGCAATAATGTTATGCCATGAGAACTGCTTGGGACCTTTGTAGTTTGCTTAATCAATATTACACAGGACCACCAAACATTATTCAATATGGGAAGAAATCTTTAATGCTACTTTTGCATACTTATAGACCGAATATGTACATTGGAATGTTATGACATCAGATTAGCAACACTCTTTCTCCTTCTCTCTGCCTCTTGTGACCCACTTTTTAATTGATTTATTGCTTTCTCTTAAAGTGAACCACGGTGCTCGAGTCATGTTTGGCTACATCGTGTAATACCACAGCAGGGATTGCACTTTGAATAACATACAGAATTGGCCGGTGTCTGCGTATATTTACAAGTGTGCAAAGAAGAAAAGGGGTTAAACATTCAGTCAGCCATGCCTCCCAGGTCCCCTGTGTCTCTGTGTCATGGAAAGCTCTTTAATCCCGGTAGCGTGCTCATCCTCCCAGTTTCCTCGTCTGTCCTCCGGTCTCCCAGATGTGCCTGTGTCATGTACACACTGCTTCCTGTGTCTTCCCTCTCCAGTGTCAGTGACGGCCAGCGCTCAGATGCTTCCAGGCACGCTGAAAGATGCACGAGCCTCTGCACTTATTATCATTACTGTCAGCCCTCCGCACAAGACAAACAGTAGTTATTATTAACTGCGCTTTGCTAAGAGGATTGCTTCCTGCGCTCCCAGCCTCCACGCAGTTATTTAAAGGGAGCTTGCACTACCGCCCACTGCCTGCCAGAGCTTTAGAGAGACAGAGTGTGAGATAGATACAGAGAAAGAGTGGTTTGGGCAGAGAGGGAGATAGAGAGAGAGAGAGAGAGAGAGAGAGAGAGAGAGAGAGAGAGAGAGAGAGAGATAGAGAGAGAGAGAGAGAGAGTGTGGTTGGGGCAGAGAGAGAGAGGAGAGATAGTGGGAGAGGACTGACAGCCAAGGACACACGAGGAGGAGGGGTAGAGCAGTGGTAGCATGCTCCCTCTCACTCTTGTCAGAGCCACAGCTCTGTGTGCATCATAGAGAGGTGACAGCAGGCTGTACCTGCTGCTTCCCAGTCTGTGACTGCTGTTGCTGCTCCTGGGAAACCACACAACCAGGGGGGTGAAGTACTCACACTGAGCTGCGGCCATGGCCAGCCAGCAGGACTCTGGCTTCTTTGAGATCAGCATCAAATCTCTGCTGAAATCCTGGAGTGGCAGTGAGTAGTAGCCTACTTTGTTGATGTTTTTGTTGTTGACGTGGCAGCAACAACGCTTTTGTTGTGGTTATCTGTTGTCGTCTCGCCGGGGGTTAAATAAGGTTGCATTTCTGCTGCCGGTAGAGCCTTTCTGTTTTGATCAACACGCTGAGAGATGCTCAGTGTGTTTTTATTGCTCAGTGCATGAAGTGCACCACCTCACTTAAAAGACAAAAGTAGCCTAGTCACCGTCCTACTGTAATGCCAGAAGGGCCCATATAACTAAAGTCTTACCACCAAGTCACTGTGTGCTGCTGCAAGCTATAAAACAAACAAACATGTGATCCCACCTCAGTCACTTTTATGGAGGTGTTGCCATGGAGAAGTATCTGTCCCCTGCATGTGCATTGCCAAATTACTACTGATGGGGGTTCCATATCTCACTTCTGTTGTCTTGTCTCAGCCTCCAGCTTTCCTTTGCCTTAGATGGGTCTGCCACAGAGTCTAAATAGCTCCTATTATGTACTGGGCCACTCTAATAGGATTAGTGGAGGTTCAGCTTGGTTGCATGTCCTGAACAGAGCTCACAACTCCACAGTGGTCCTTGTCCACATGGACGATATGCGATGCATCATGATTAGATGGGTCCGATTTTGATCCCAATTTTGGAGAGTCTTAGACTACCAATTTATTTAATTTAACCACTTAACCACCGTATTTAGAAAATATCCGATATACAAGCTCACAATGCGTCTCATTGTTATCCGTTGTGAGCTTGTAATGCAGATGTAGTAAGCAAACATACACTTTATTTAGTGTGTTTGCCAGGTTATCACTGTGTTAATGTTTACACATGTGGCTGTCGCCACTGTCGACAAACTGCAAAATGCCATCTGGCACCTAGACAGAATGGTGATGTTGCTTGAAAGATAGAAGCATCCTGCACCACCTGCATAGTCTGTTGAATCAGAATGTAAGTGGATACCAAAGGACATACCGTCCCTCTCTACACTGAGAAATGTTGTGCCATCTCCTGATGATGTTGCATAATCCTCAGAGTAGGTCATTTTGCTGATAAAGACACAGTCAGACATTGTATCACCAGAGGCCTGCAGCTGTGCTTTTAACTTTATCATTAATTATGTGATCTCTTAATCTCATCTCTCCACAAAACACCACATCCATTTACGTTGGCCATTATGCAATAACTCACAAGATGCTAATGAAGACAGTTTTCTTACCAAGGCTGTGCTTAAAGTGCTTTTTTCTGTGGATTGGCAGAATGCCAACAGTAGTTGCTGAATTAGTTGTCAGGGGTTAGCGCACAGTGTTGACGGTGTCAAGGATGCTATTGATGGATTATGTGTGGACAGGTGTTTGGAAATAAGGAGCACTTACATGTCATTGTTCAATTGTTGTTTTTGTTGTGACTGTAACATGAGCAAAGTAGGAATAAGTAAATAATAACCTTAAAGCAGGGGTCTTCAACGTTTTAAGGCCAAGGACCCCTTAATTGAGAGAGAGATGAAGCAGGGACCCCCACAACTTTTTCCTAGATTCCATATAGTTTCATTGTTTGACAGCAAATCATCATTGTATTTTGGATTCATGTCACTTTGTGTTTTCAGATACATATTTAACCACTTGAACCGTCAATACTTAACTTGACATTTCACTCTGTTCTTAGTCTGCTCTTTTTACCCTCTACACCAAACGTCTTTGCCGAAAATAGCCCCTCTACAAGCTCACAACGCCTCACGCTGCGAGGCGTTGTGAGCTTGTAGATTTGCTATTTTTGGCTAAAGTTCTCAGAATATGGATGCTAGACGAAAAAAAATTCTATCACACAAAGATTTGGAGGACCCCCTGTAGTAACTCTGAGGACCCCCTAGGGGTCCCGGACCCTCTGTTGAAGACCCCTGACTTAAAGGGTCAGGGTAACCTCTTT
>NC_137817.1:34955581-35113081 GCF_963921795.1 Nannobrachium achirus
TTTGACCCGAGGGCAATTGATTTACTGCTATTGGTCATTAAATTGAAATAGCACTCCCAATTATGTTGTTCAATACATGCAGTTCAATACATCGTTGTACCGTGACAGCACAGCCTGAGACTTTGTCTGCACTTCCTGATTATATGCAGTGTATGTAATATGGCAGCTGACTATCCCCTACACATACATCATGAAATACACATTAACTGTACTTGACAGATACAGTACATAAAAACATTTTAGGCCTTATTCATTAATTATAACTATAATATAATATTTTTTTCTGTCTGCACTAAAAGATGATTAACAAAGTAAATAACCCACACTATCAAACTGCATGAAGAATTTCGTAGCTTGCAGACCAGCCAGCATAGGCAGATCTATGATAATGTTTTCTTGTTTTTGTTTTGTGTGTTGTATATCAAAGAGTAGTCTGTTTTAGAATCAGATCTACAAGAAAACAGCTTGTTGCCTTGGACTAGTGGTACTCTGCTTCCGTTATTCAACATGTAGATTAGAACAGATAGACAACTCTCTTTATGAGTACAGTCAGTCATACTTCTCTGGTATGCAAATGTTTCATTTTGCTACACTGTACCTCCTATGTCCACAGAACATCCATTTCTTAAACCACATTGTTAAGTAATGATCAGTTGCCCATTTTTATTCACGTAGCATCATCCACCACATACTGGTTCATGAATAAAACCATGTATTACATTCAATGACATGATATATTTAGCATTATTATATCATATCATTATGCCGTATAGACTTCCTTGTCTTCTGCATTTTTGCACCCCCCTATGATCTTGACAAGTCCACAGAGAAAGTTTTTGAAAAGGCCCACCTCCGATGTTTTGCATTTGACTTTTAAATGCTGCAATGTTTATTAAATACGCAATACAGTATCTATCCAATGTACTGTCTGTACTAATGCTTCATCTCTGATAACCTCCTTGCTGTTCAGTCAAATTTACTACTACGCATATACACTGAATTAAAATCATTTGTCATTCTGTGGTAATGACTGTCAGTACTTTATGTCACTGTTGTAATGTTGTTATGCGTTACAGTGATTTGGTTAAAGTAGGTGTTTTATACTCAACTCGCTGCTATTTCTTTGTACTTTTAGTTTTGAGGCATAGGACTGTAACACTGGGTTAAACTTTAACTAGTTGCGTAGCTTGTGGATGTGGACTCTGTGGCCAAAGCTGTATGTAATTAAACAAAGGGCCACATCAGAGAATTACTGTAGCTGAAGGCAATGACATCTTCAGTGTAAAATCAAAACAGCAGCTGCCAGGCACAGCTATGGTGTTTTAAGCTCTCGCATCACAAATAAAGAACAGGGCAGGCTTTGGGCAAGCTGCTGCCCTTTGGACAATCTCCTTCAGGAATGTTCAACGTGTTGGGAACTTTATAATGTCCATGTATGGAAATGTAGAAACATAGATGTAAGCCTCGATCTGTGACTGAGTCCCTCTCGCCAGAATTGTGCTTAAGTGTCGACTTAATGAAATGGTTTTCGAAGCCTGACTATTTGCCATTGTTGTTTCCACAGCCTCGCCTGTGGGGAACGGATACAGCAAACCACCCATCCCTCCAGTCTGCTTTCCTCAGGGAGAGAGTGGCCCCCCAGCCATGATGCCCATAAGCATTGATCCAGAGAGCAAACCGGGCGAATATGTCCTCAAGAGCATGTTCGCCAACTTCACCACACTGTCTGAGCGCAAGATCCGGATCATCATGGCCGAGCCACTGGTGAGTCAGTTGAGGGTGTGAAACGTAGTAACGTAAGACACTGTCACTTGCCGAAAATAACTGATATTCATCAATTTGGTGAACGAGTTGAAATCTTTTGTTTTTGGTGAGCTGCGTGACTGTACGACTAAATAGAAATTAGGGGATGATGGGCTCTTTATGTTGTCTGCTGGTCTTGTGTTGTCTACATTGTACAGTACCACTGTTTGTCTTTCATATGGCAGTATGCTGATATTTAGAATTAGGTTGTTGTTGAGAGATGTTTGGTTGAGGGTTCCCACTGGTCCTGGAAAACCTGGAATGTTTTATTTAGAGATCCAGTCATGTTTGTCAAGGTAATGCAAACATGATGTTAATGTGATTACACTTAAGCCCCCTGAAAGATTTGGCAAGAGCTACCACTGTATTATAGAGTATGATTCTATGAACAGATGAACAGACTGTGGTGCTGGGCTATGATGAGAGAGGAATCTGATGAGTTATATCAGTGCAAATTTATTCAGAACACTGGCTGTTTTGGCATTTTATTTTGCCAACTCAGTCTGTGTGTTCTATCCAGTCTGGCAGAAATTTGCTGACACATCCATACAGGAACAGAACGCCACACCCACAGCAACAGTTCACAATACCTGGGAATCTTGGAACTGATGGGATATGTTGTTGTGCGTGCAACTTGCATGGAACTGTGAAGCTTGATTTATACTTTGTTGCACACTGGTGTTGTGCATTGAAATTCAGTGCACAACTAAGTATAAATCAGGGGAGAAAACACGCTTGGACTTCTTGGCCGATTGTGCCAGTTAACACTTTGAGTGCCAGCCCCCCCTGCCCCCCGTCCCTTACCAGTGCCACCATTAGGTCCCATTCATTTCTGCCCCAATTCCAGGGAATAAATTGGAAATGATCCGATATTCACATCGGAACAAAAATGGGAGGTTTGGTAAAAGAGGATTTTTTTTTTTACCAAAAAATTTTTGGAGTGATTTCGGTGAGCGGTTTTGGAGATAGGTGCTCGAGAGTGCGCACTGCGCAAACCAGTCAATAACCTCAGAAATCTAGATTCTGAGATATTTGAGTTCAAAGAAAAAAAACTTTAGGAAGCCATAGCAACAAATTGGTAAATGGTAACGGAACACAAGTACCCTTGACAGAAAGAATGACATGCCTACTTTCATTATGTGCAAAAAAAGTTAAAAAAATATTGTACCATCGTCTAGTTTCAAGGGGGCAAAGTGAAAAAGTATGAAATGACTCAGAAGGTAGAAATTGCCTTACATTTTGATAGAACTATGCACTGTGAATTCACTGTGTTTTTACCTGGTCTAGAAGGTCAGGAAGACAAAAAGTCAGAAAAGCGATGTCAACCTTTTATTTTATGGCAACATCGAACCCTAACCCTGGTGAGTACCTCACACATCCAGCATGAACATATTTATGTTCAACAATATTTACAAATATTTCCAAAAAAAAAGAAATCACAAATATGACCACAAAAATAAAATATAACTGGATAAAAGTAAAATAAAATAAATGTGCAGCAAGTAAAGAATAAATAAAATAATATAAAAGTCAGTACTGTACTGTACTGTATTCTCAAAAAAAGGCATTCAACAAGCCAACATTCAGGAGTCAAAGGCACCACAAATAAAGGTCAAAGATGGTACTGTTCACCGTGTGTGTGTGTGTGTGTGTGTGTGTGTGTGTGTGTGTGTGTGTGTGTGTGTGTGTGTGTGTGTGTGTGTGTGTGTGTGTGTGTGTTTGTTTGTGTGTGTGTGTGTGCGCCTCAGGTACCTCAAAATGGCCTGGTACCTGTTTCTTGCCATTGTTCTGGGAAAGTACGGCATGCAATGACAGGGTTTTTTGACCAGTACATGGCAATCTCCGCCTTGTGAACGATAGCTGTGAGGAAGAGAAGTCCCAGAAAGTTCTTCAGCTCCCCTAGAGTGACATTGGTCCAGGCAGCGAACCTACAGTGTGTATGACCTATGCCTGACTCCTCCGCTCTCGCTATCTCAGCCATCATACTGTCCTCTCCATCCTTCCTCCATCCAGTCAGACTCCACGGGCCCTGTATATGATAGAAATAAATAAAAAATACTAAATGATCGTGCTTCTGTATAATTTGTATGTTCTTTAGCAAAGGCTGTCGCACAAAAGTAGTGAAAACAGCAGATCTACAAGCACATAACGCCTCGCGGTGCGAGGCGTTGTGTGCTTGTAGATTGCACATACAGTATGAAACAGAGCCGATACCTTTATGTAGGAAAATAATGCTGCTATGTGTACCCTGTATATATATAAAATGTCACAATGCGACATAGCTCTGTAAAATGAACAATGCTGTACCCCCTCCAACTGTATATATGTTCCCCATTTTCAACTGGTTTTTATATTGTTATACTTGCTTTGGCAATGTAAACATGTTTTCTCATGCCAATAAAGCTCCTTTGAATTGAATTGAATTGTATAATGTGGACCCAAAAAAATGCACAAAAAAAAAAAAAAAACAATAGCAGGTCAGGCTTATTGATTGATTGAAGAATGTATTAGAAAGAGGTGGTAAAAAAAAGAACCTAGCCCCACCCTACCCTCCCCTTCTTTGTATATACTGTTTGTTTAGACTTACTGTCTTTTTTTGTTTTTCTTTACATATCTACTGCATAGTACTGTGTTCTATCTGTCTGTCATTCAATGTTATATGAGATACTTCAATGGTTTCCACTTTCCAGTGGAAATAAGCTTAGTCTTTTCATGGATCTCCTTTTAGTAGACCTTGTACCAGTGAACTGTACCGTCATGAAACTGTACCTTTTCCTATGCAAACTTCTAATAAAGTCTTCAATCAATCAATCAAAGTAGGCTACAGATGCATGGCTCATTTCAACAGGAACCACACTTTATGCAGCTCATACAGTGGTGTGTTCTAGACTCATATTTTATTGTTAGTTACTAGTTAGTGCCTAAAAAGGAGATCGGCTGTTGTTGTAGATCGGCTGTTTTCACTAGTCTAAATAATTTCAAATGATAAATGCAAAACGAGCGGTTTTGGACATAAAAAGTTTTCACTCCCTCCATCACGGAGGTATAGAGGCCGACGCCGAGCGGCGCCATGCCCAGGAGGGTCTCCCAAATCGGGCTTGAGTTGTGGAGGGTGGTCGCTAGTGCTTTGGAGGTTCCAGGGCGAGCGCCCCCACCCCGGGGATCGCGATCAAACCTTTTGGGAACCACTGTTCTATACTAGGCTGTGATGTGATGTCCTTGGCTCATTATCGCCAAAATAAACAATGTTCTACTTCTAACGTGAGTGGCACGTAGTATGCAGTGAAGAATATAGCCTAAAATCAGCGTTTCTGAATGTCGACTTTACAATGAAATGGATGCTTCTCTCGTTTGGGTCGGGACCCATTTGTGAGTCGCGGAGACAGTTTTATGGTTTATGGGCCATATATTTCATACATTTTGATACATTATACAGCACTTATCTCATATAACATTGAAAGACAGACGTATAACAAAGTAGAGTACATACCGCAGCACAGCTCAGCAGTGCATCCTACAGGGCGCGCGGAGAAACCGTAGCAATCGGTGGTCTGTCCCTGGCAGCATGCATGCCTCGCCGTAGAAGGAGCCCTTCTGGCCGCCAGAACCAAAATCGAGGCCGTGGATGTACCAGCGGAGGTCCTCGCTGATGAACCGATCGCCCGTAGAAGGAGCTCTTCTGGCCGCCAGAACCAAAATCGAGGCCGTGGATGTACCAGCGGAGGTCCTCGCTGATGAACCGATCGCCCGTAGAAGGAGCTCTTCTGGCCGCCAGAACCAAAATCGAGGCCGTGGATGTTCCAGCCGAGGCCTTCGCTGATGAACCGATCGCCCGTAGAAGGAGCTTTTCTGGCCGCCAGAACCAAAATCGAGGCCGTGGCCCGTGGGTGTAGCAGCCGAGTACCTCCGTGATATCTCTATCTCTCTAAATAATACTAAATCTAATGATTTTATAACTAATTCTAGCTCATTCTCTCAATATATCTCTCTCTCCCTCTGATTGCTTTGTGTCCGGTACGGTAAAAGTCACTGAACTCTTTGAGACCCTTGTTTCTGGGGGGAACCGGCCAATCAGCATGCTTGAATTTGGTCACATAAGCGTGTGATGTCATGCAGGGGCGTCAATTGGGTATGGCAGGGGTATGCAGCTGCCATACCTTGACAGGGGGAAATAATAAAAATGTACTTTTCATCGTGCCTGTTGCTAAGGTATGGCAACATGACTGGTGTCTTCACCAGACACCAGTCATGTTGCCATACCTTAGCTTGTTCTGAACTGACGCCACTGAATTGTCATGCATGACGACCGTCCCATCGTCCAAAAGGGCTGTATCTTGGTTACCGCATAGATCCAACACTGTACTACTGTAATATGAAAAAAAAGCATCTGGCGTCATATGACGCCAATATTATTTTCTGGCATCATTGCCAAGGTCGTGTCAGACGTCATATGACGCCCTGGCACTGAAAGTGTTAACACCCTCAAACTAAATGCCAACTTTTATTTATTTTATTTATTACTTCTGCTACCCTAATTTCCATTTAGATTTTATTAAATACTAACATGATTTGACTTTGCAGAACTTAACAATAGGCCCATTTTAATATAAATCATCAAACAATATACAATTTGTACTACTATTAGATGTGCAGCAGAGCAGAGATAGGCCTATTACTTTAGCATGCATCAAATTGGTGTATTCAGTTAGAGGTTATTCATTCATTCATTTTCAGTTTATCACAGCTGATGGTCATGATGAGCTCTCAAGGGGGGTCTTGAAATGAGGAACAGTAGAAAGGGTCTTCCTTTGACTGGTCAGAAACAATAATCTGCTTTCAAGTCATATTTCTTCTTGAGGTATAATCAAATAAAATGTTCTGGAAGATTATTTGTTGGAAAGAATGGGAACCCTGCTTGATACAGGAGAGCTGAAAGATACTAGGTCATGACATTCGTAATTCATATGGAGGACAGGCAGAAGTCCAGGCCTGGATTCCTAAAGACAGCTGCTTTGGTTGTCTGTTCCATTAGCTGTTCTAACAGTAACGATGTGCATCACAACCCCAAGGTGCTTAAGTAAATATAACCAGTGGCGTACTCACAAAAGCCAACATGATTAAGGTTCTTAATGGAAATTGTTAGTCTCTGTTGTCTGTCCTAGCCCCTCTGTCGGAGGCTTTCAACAGCTAGTTTGTGATCTGAATCACAATATTTATTGTCTCAAATTGTTCAAATATTGAACCTTGGATCATGACGCAATTTATAGGCCCTGTTTGCGGCAGATTACATTTTCTTTCTCAGTTTGTTTTCTTCAAAACACTCCTTTTGCTACTACTCCTACAGATTTTGTCCAAAACTCACACAAACCGATACACATGATCTCTGTGGTCATGTGATCAAGAAATAACTTTGATTTTTCAGATCCCATTCTAAGTGGCTATGGCCAATGTTTGCGGACCCTGGGTAGGCAACCTGGCCTGCTGGAGACCTGTGCTCCGAGGAGCACACTTTTCTAGTTCTCTGTGAGAAGCAGGCAACAGCCTACTACGTCTTTCTAACGACACCTCTTACAGATGAAACTCTACAATGATATATGACTGTCAGGGATTCAGGCATACTAACGAGTCTCGGGAACAATAAAAGGAAGATCTTAAATGGAAACTTTACAGAATATCAACCTAAAGGCCCTCTTACTCTTACATCTAACAACTTTGTAAAGATTTGGGAAAGATTTGGAAAGATTTCTAAAAGACTACCCTCTCACACTAAAAGATTTGAAAAAGACTTTCCAAAGACTTAATGATGATTTTTAAAAGATTTCAGTTGTTAGATGTGAGATGCCTATAAAGATTTTGTAAAGACTGGTACAAGATTCTCTTTTATTTGCAGAAATAGGCCTATTATAGCCATGCCCATGTGTTCATATTCCTCTGACTAGCTCCCACACACACACACACACACACACACACACACACACACACACACACACACACACACACACACACACACACACACACACACACACACACACACACACACACACACACACACACACACACACACACACACACACACACACACACACACATAGAAAATAGCCAATCTACAAGCTCACAACGCGTCGCATCGCAGTATTGATACTTTTACTTGAGTAAAACATGTGATTACTTTTTCCCTCACTGCATGCACATATTGCACACACACCGAGCTCCGCCCTCCTCCCTCAGCCCTCTTCTCCCGTTCTCTCCTCTCCTCTCCTCCATAGCCGGCGCAGATTGATCCTATCAACTTATTATCAACTTTGAATGTTATGTTATGATACGCCAGGCTGGCAGCTCAACCGAACGTCTTGGGGAATAAATGGCTTTTGGCTCGCTAGCGTTCTGTTTTGGTTGTTACGTCATTGTGCTCATTCAGACTCAGCCCCGATTTGAGAAAATATCAAACCAGTTTAATATTCTCGTAACAGAATCTGGGTCTCAAGTCGGGGTAAAAATCGAGTCGGAGCACTACCTCACATTTAACGATTGAGTAACGACCGAATAACGGGAGCGCGCCTCGACTCGCCTCGATTTTATTACGACTGAGAAATCTTTTCAAAGTTGTTAGGTGTAAGGCTAGCCCCCATATAGAACCTCACCCGTCGCTGCGTCCTGTTGTGCTCCGAGATGAGGTCCTAGAAACATGGCCGCTGGAATCTTGCGACAGCCTCCACATCACAGTTGGAAAACACACAAAACGAAATTTTGTCCAAAAAGTAACGGCAGTTCTGAGCTCCCAGACTGTGAAAACCTAACCTCGGTACATAAAACATGAACCGCGGCATGAAACAACCCCTTAAAATCGCTAGTTTTGTCAGCCGGTAATGTTTACAAGCCTGGAAGTTGCAGCCGGAATGGCAGCATTAGCGCCCCCTCTGGTCGAATGTCTGTTCGAATGCAGCGACGGTTGGGGCTACCGTTCGACCAGAGGGGGCGCTAGTGCTGCCATTCTGGCTGCAACTTCCAGGCTTGTAAACATTATCGGCTGACAAAACTAGCGATTTTAAGGGGTTGTTTCATGCCGCGGTTCATGTTTTATGTACCGAGGTTAGGTTTTCACAGTCTGGGAGCTCGGAACTGCCGTTACTTTTTGGACAAAATTTCGTTTTGTGTGTTTTCCAACTGTGATGTGGAGGCTGTCGCAAGATTCCAGTGGCCATGTTTCTAGGACCTCATCTCGGAGCACAACAGGACGCAGCGACGGGTGAGGTTCTATGTGGGGCTAGTGTAAGGCTAGCTTAAATCCCATTGTTCTGATGTGAGAAGATCAATAATAAAGTGCTGCTTCTGTGTATTTCGTACATAGAAGATATATGTATTAATTCTGTACACCCAATTTCCAGTGCTTATTCCATTGTGTTATTGTGAATAATATACCAGGGAATTTTTTTTAACCCATCAAGACCTGAGGCCAATTCTACAAATGCCCTCTAAATCAGTGGTTCTCAAACTTTTTCATGTAAAGAACCCCCAAATTGATATATACTGTACAGTATATGGCCATTGACCCCCCATCTGAAAATGTTTTGTACATTGAAAATGATTGAAGTGATCCTATAAATACAGGCTATTGTTTTTATTTTCATGTTATTCATTGGACTCTTATATCTAGATTTATGAATACTAACTACAGTATGTATTCCAAATATTGAAACCAGACAGCCACGTCTTTCTTAAATATGTAATCAGAGGATAAATCTTTAACAACCTCCAGGACCGACAACATTGACATCAGTGCAGTGACAGTCTCTCATTATGTGCTGATGCTGGAGATGCAAATGCAAAGTACAAAACGTTTACTAACCTTTTCAAAAACACAGAAAATAGCAGATCTACAAGCTCACAACGCATCATGATGTGATGAGTTGTGAGATTGTAAATTGGCTATTTTTGTTAAATGCCGTTGCACGGGCGCCCGCTGGCCTACTGGTCCGAGTGCATACCACACTTAGGCATTGCCACATAGGCATGGATGCCTGGCGGTGCGGCCAGATCGATTCCCGATCCGGGCGACCTTTGCCGCATGTCACACCCCCCATTTCCTGTCAGTCTACTGTCCTATCAATAAAGGCATAAAAAGGCAAAAAAATATATATATATATCTTAAATACCGTTGCACAGGTAGGCCTATAGCAAACTTAGCCTGAGATCCAGACTGATTACTACGTTCAGCTTTTCTTTTTTCTCACTTCGCTTCACAGTCTGGAAAGCCTCCTATCTCAGTGCACAAGCGGGAGAAAAGGAACTGATCAGTGTTGTCCAATGTAAAAATCTAGCCACTTCCCTTGCCTAATAGAATTACGAGTCAAATAGGACCCTGGCCAGACTGGGTATAGTGAGAGTGATAAAAATACGGACGTAGCGAATCAGTCTGGATTCCAGGCTATAGCAAACTAGCATTTTGTTGTACCATTGAGCAAAGAACCAGAGAGGGCACAAAAAATCCCCACACACTCATTTCAATAAATGTTGCTCACCAAGCGCATGCACAAATGGTTCTGCTCAAATGAAGTAACATTTTTGCTTTGATTTGTATCCCTTACGGGGCAACTTTACACATTTTGATGCACCAGGCAGAAATGACAGTGCTTTTCGAGGTACAGTCTTCAACATGCTGCACATATTCCATAATGCATAATAGTTCCAATTAAGGCTTTGGGTTTTACCCATTTGGTTGATATTTTATGTAAGGAAATCAATCCTACTTCAGGGTTTGATCTGTACCTTGATATCTATGTAGTTGTACATTAGTATGACAAGGCACATGTTGGCTGCTCATCTCGTTCAACGGACTAACTGACCGGAAACTCAGAATGGTATTCTTCTGTGTGTTCTCTTGTACTGTTACTTGTCTTGCACTATGCTAGCACTGCGTGTATGTATGTATGTTTGTTTGTACAGTATACTATATTTATTTATGTATGTATTTATATACATATATACAGTATGTATGTACGTACGGTATGTATACTTACATACATACTGTACGTACGTACGTACGTACGTACGTACATACATACATACATACATACATACATACATACATACAGTATACATACATACATACATACATATATACATACATACATACATACATACATACATACATACATACATACATACATACATACATACATATCATACATACACCACATAAGCCAATTTGAATATAGAAGAGGATGAAGATAAGAAGATATCTACCACAGACTTCTCATTAGTTTGGATCCTGTGGACAACACCATGTAGTCCCCAATTCTAGGGAATGTGATTCTTAGGAAGCCGTTAGTCATGGCTCTCGTTCCGCAGGGAAGTGTTAATTACCACAGGGAGTGTGTCTGTCCCCTCGCTGCAGCGTGCTCCTCTGCAGAGGTTTGGATGTTTGTTTCTGCTCTCCGTGGAAGACTGACAGTGTCATTTTGTTTAAAGGACAACTTTGTTTTTTTACAACAAGGGTTCATATTTTAGATAGTCATTAGAGAAAAGAAAAGATGAGTGTTAAAATGTTTTCTTTTACTGCTTTCTATCATTTTTGTGATTTTAACGATTTTGACTTGCATGCATGTCCCCTGGTTGGGGGCATGCATGCAAGTGGCTAAAGATGTCTTTTTAGACACAATAAGCCCATTCCCAAGATGCACTGCAATCTTTCATGGGCAGATGTGATTTATTGGGGCTGGTGTAAATAGTAACAATGAAATTGTCAGCTTATTGTGTCTAAAAATACATATTTAGCCACTTGTATGCATGCCCCCCCAACCACTGAAATCAAAATACTAAAATGGCTAAAACGATAGAAAGCAGTAAATTAAAACATTTTAACACTCATCTTTTCTTTTCTCTAATTACAATCTAAAATATGAACCCTTGTTGTAAAAAACTAAAGTTGTCCTTTAAGACCAATGTTGAACAAATGATTAATTCAGAGGGATCCAGGGTATAGAGCTCTGGACTCAGGCCCCTGGTCAACTACCGTACGTACGCGTATCTTGTGGTTAAAGCTGTTTCAGAATAGTAAGTTGCACAGTATATAAATACCCTGCAAGGCACAAAGTGTTTTATGCAGCCTAGATTTTTTATAATGCTCCCTCGCTGTCCAGATTAAAAGCTCTCAATACCTCTTCGCAAGCAGCCTTCATGCACTGTACTTGGAAATAGGATGCTCCACTATGAACTGGCTGGGTACAAGTACAATACAAAACACATCAAGGAGACATACTCTAGTGCAGGAGAAGAGTGTGTTGCATCCAGAGACCTTACATAAAGGCCATTATCTCTGATGAGTGAAGACTACAGTAATGGAATGGAACCCATCACTCAAGTTCCATCTCTAATGTGTGACATACTGTAGACATACAGTAGTAGCTCCAGGCATGGATTCATGATGGATGACGGTCTCATTAAAGAGGGGCTACTGTATACTGTATGCTATTTTTCAGAAATCCTCATCCGACAGTCCCTAGCAGATGGATATATAACTATAAGCTAAACTTAGAGGACCACCAGGTCAATAATATATCTTTTTTGTCTTTTCAGGAAAAACCATTAACAAAATCTCTTCAGAGGGGGGAAGATCCTCAGTTTGACCAAGTAAGTACTGTGAGATGAAATGGATAAAGGTTCTGAGCCAATGCTCAGTGACATGTTGATCACAATGGTTCTCAAAATCTGGTCCGGGGACCCCCAATGGTCCTCAAGGGGTTAATGAGTTAGTATAGTATCAACATCATTTGAACCGCTTTAACCCTTTTTTATGCTACATTTGGCTATTAAAAAACTGCTGATGTACAAGCTCACAATGAGCTTATGCTAGTAGGTTTTTGAAATATTTATATTTTTAAGTGAAAAAATGTGGGACATTTAGGGGTTTTGAAGAAGTTTGAGGACCACTGGATTATCAGCATGTTTATGGCACTCTATTTTATCATGAGATGCAGTAAATACACAAGGTAACATTTGATAGAGATACAGATGAAGTCTGCATGTGCATTGTCTATGCATTTAAAAGTAAACAAATCAGTATTACTTTCGCTGCTCTGATGCGATGCACCGTGACATGAAAAGGGTCGATGGCTGAAAGCCCTGCTAACATCCCAAAAGGTCTTTCAGAGCCAGTCAAGGGCAGGGAGTGTTTACCTAGAGTGCTGGCACTGGTTGTGCAATAGGTGTGTCCCATACGTAGGTCTGTGTGGCTGTGCAGAGAGGGCCCTTTCACAGCCACAGGCGTGTGTTTGTGCTGCTGCTTAGGGCCATTCAGCAGCCGCACAGAGCCAGGATTCTTCTCCCGCTCTGCGCTGAATGAAGGGCGCAGTGTTCCCCGGGCTGACCAGACTCTCCTCCCTTCCTGTGTGCTCGGACCTGTCCCGCCTTTCCTTCCTTCCCTCTCCCCTCCCCGAGGGTGAGAGGCCACCTCGTGGGCACCTTGTCCCTTTGCACAGTCCCACAGGCGTGTGGCACTAAATTTCAAGGACCCCCGTAACTCTCAGAGTGTACAAATGGAACCAAATTGACCCATTTGGTTCCATTTGGAACCCTGTCAAGAAACCCTGAGGGTCCCTGGACACAATTTGAGATTGATATGGTGTGCTACTCTGTAGCTGACAAGCATGAACACATTTGCTTAATGTTCTTTCAGTTGATAAGCTCCATGAGTTCTTTGGCTGAGTACTGCCTCCCCTCCATCCTACGCACCCTGTTCGACTGGTACAAGAGACAGAATGGACTAGAAGAAGAGATACACGAGTACAGACCAAGAGCCAATACCAAATCCAAAAAGTGAGTTACATTAACTATGAGTTTATCATAGTATGTCATGATGTGGTTGAAAGACAGTAAAATCTGAGTAAAACAGAGTTCATTTCTGAGTTAACTTAACTATGAGATTGTACAAATCTATCATTGTACAGTATGTATATTTTTACATTAAATTAAAGCAGGATTTTATTGTGAAAGCCAAAAGCACACTTAGGAATCATTTTTGATATATTGTTATAATTGCTATTTATGAATGTTTCAAATCCCCATACAGTATATCAATTTCTTTCCACTCTCAACAGCGATGAGCAGCAGAGAGATTATCTACTTGAAAGGAGGGATTTGGCTATTGACTTTATCTTCTCACTTGTCCTCATAGAAGTTTTGAAACAGGTGACTAGATTGCACTCCATGTAAACCTCACACATTCTGTATACAGGGTTAAGTTGTGGCTGTGAACAATACATTTTTAACATTTAGAAATACCGGAGGTTAAGGCTGTCACGATTATTACATAAGCCTTACCGGAGGTTTACCATGTAACATATAAACAGAACATAGATGGAATAGATAACTGTTCTCTCTCTCCATAACTAGATGCCGCTCCACCCTGTCCTCGACAGTTTGGTCAATGATGTCATTAACTTAGCCTTCAAGCACTTTAGATATAAAGAGGGGTAAGATTTTGTTTCTTTACAACCATTTAGTTTTTTAGGTTTGGTTTTCAGCTCTGTTTTTATTCTTTAACTTAAATAATGTATCCCACAGGTACCATGGTCCTAACACTGGCAACATGCACACTGTAGCAGACCTCTATGCAGAAGTCATAGGAGTATTAGCCCAGTCCAAGTAAGTAGACTGTAGACATTAACATCCCTATTATGTGCATGTCATAATAGTCGGAACATTTGTCGAAAATAAACATTCTGTGATAATAGCTGATCTACAAGCTCACAACATGTTGCAACACAACGCCTTGTGCTTTTTTTGACAAACAAAGGGATTTGTTGTAGAGGGAAAAAAGCAGGGCATAAGTTATAGATCCCTGGGGGACAACAAAGTATATAGATTTGAAGAGGTTATCAGTGAGCTTGGTGCACTTGTCTGTTGTGGTCTGGTGTCATGCCACTTGACGATAGCATGGCTGAATTCCACATGCCTCTGTGTAAGTCATTGCCTGTTTCAAGAGACCAGCACATGATGTAGGGACAGACTTTTGGACAAGTACCCCTCACACCAAACTAGGACTGGAAATTGGTGTCTGTTTATTTGAAGTTTTCAAACCACTGCGGTAAGAAGCAAACTCTCAAAATAGAGATATGAGCTGGTGAGCAGACTGCATAAGACCTCTTCAAAGTTCTCTCTGTTTAATTTCATAAGGGAGATGCTTCACTGAAAGGCTTTTCCCGAGGACTTGGGACATTGCTTAGATTTGGGAGACCTCCATATTCAAGCTTCCGCCTTTAAGCTAACATTGCGATGCATTGCTGGTTTGAAAGTCAGTTATTTCAACTAGCTATGCCATCCTGCATTGGAATATAAATTAGGCTTTAAGAGTGGCACCCTAATCCAAAATGAGTTGGATAAAACTGTTCAATTTGGAATTCTTTCATGTTTAAGTCAAACAAATTCAAGGAAATAATCTCAACTAGAGTTTTTCACATAACTAAGAGCAACTCATCCAATGTACAGTAGCAGCTGTGTTCAGTTTCTTCCAGGTAGAGTATGAGCCACTATGGAAGAGATTAGTGGATGCCCACATGAGCTCCCGTGATGAATAACCCTCTAAATTTAGACTAACAGAAGAATCTCATCTCTGATTCAATTTGGCAAGAGGATCAGGTGCTAGACGAGGAGTTTATCTTTGGGCGCAGAGACTTGTGGTCTGCAGACAGAGAGAGGGTCAGATGGGGATATTTTTGGGATCTGGTGCTGCTTTATCCACCCCATATCACAGCCTTCTGAGACATCTGTACTTTAGATTGGTAATGGATGAATGGAGGCAGTCCTGAAGTGCACTTTGACAAGGGTTGTGCAGGCACCTCATTATTTAACTTTTCTTTAAAAAAAATTCCTAAGGTTTCCTGCTGTGAAAAAGAAGTTCATGACTGAGCTAAAGGAGCTCCGACAGAAAGAGCAGAGTCCTTACGTAGTCCAGAGTACCATCAGTCTCATCATGGGTGTGAAGTTCTTCCGTATTAAAATGTATCCAGTGGAAGACTTTGAAGCCTCCTTTCAGTTCATGCAGGTACAATGCATTTTCAATTTCAACCTGGTGTTCCTATTCCGGGCATGTCATTATAGGCAATTCTTTTGAATCGGCCTCGGTTATAAATTGGTATGACTGAATGACATCTCAATCGTGTGAATGTGTACCATATAATCACGGAAGGTTAATTCATACTTTCATAAATTGTCATATCATATACAGTATGTGCCAAGCAATTTGAGTGCATACAATTGCTGAAGTTCTTCATGCAATGCACAATTACAGGTCTTCCTGTCTCATAGCATTTGTTGGCTTAGTTTTGTACTGATTTGTGTTAGATTCCATATGACCTACAGTATTGTTAATTGATTTATTGTGAAATAAATATGTTTTATTAAAATGTTCTACATGTGTTCATTTACAGTTTGAATGCAATTACCCTGTGTGAACCAATGGTCTCTCTTTTGCAGGAATGTGCCCAGTATTTCTTGGAAGTCAAGGACAAAGATATTAAGCATGCCTTGGCTGGACTTTTTGTAGAAATCTTAGTTCCTGTCGCTGCAGTAAGTCTCCCTCTGATATACAGTAGATAATCACAGTTGTTTTTGATGGGAACTGATTAACACTGTGAGCATGTGGTGGCACAGCCTGTGTTGTAATTATAATGTGATGTTGTGCTTCACTGTAGGCTGTGAAAAATGAGGTGAACGTGCCCTGTCTGAGGAACTTTGTAGAGAGCTTGTATGTCACAACCCTGGAGCTGTCATCCAGAAAGAAGCACTCACTGGTTAGTCACCCTGCCGAAGGATGGAAATGACACGGAATGTTTGGGCTGTATGTTTTCTTACACCCCTGCAGTCACTGTGACAGTCTCCAATACAAAAACACTGTAAATTGCTGGCATGCCTTTGGTCCCTGTGAATCCTCAAGAATTTCAAGGTCACTCTTATGTAATATCAACATCCAACAGCGCTAGCCGTTTACAAGAGAGTCTAGACACAGTCTATATGGCAGAGAAACTAGCTATACAATTAAACTAAATAAGTTTGTGTATAGTCATATTTTAGATATTGGTTAATGCATAAAATGCATAAATAATGTAACTAACATTTCCTAGCACACCTCTAAATGTGACCTTGGTTCCTTAGACAGTATCAAATATCAGGCTTATGCCATGTGCACTCACTTAGAAAATAACGTTGTTCCTCTAAAAATGTACAGTATCATTCCAACATTAACTGTTCAAAAGAAAACATTAAACATAAGTCAATATACGTGCCTGTATGCACACTACTTATGGAGTAACAAGTTTACGATATGGGCCAGTTTACTCAGGTGACACAGTTGTGTGATGAAGCATAATCATTGACATTCACTATCCTCTTCACAGGCTCTTTACCCGCTGGTGACGTGTCTGCTGTGTGTTAGCCATAAAGACTTCTTTCTCAACAGATGGCATGTTTTCCTCAACAACTGCCTCTCTAACCTCAAGGTAAGTTAACTTGTAAAGTGACTGCTGTATTAGTGATGTAACACTGTGTAAGTTGTGCATGTATTTATATTAGCAACTATCTGATACAATTATTACATACATGCTTCTGTACAGTAACTTGCTGTGTTGTTTGCATGGCTACTTTAATGATTGTTATAAACAAGAGTACTGTGAGAACTTTAAGACCTGAAAACACCAAGGTGTTGTCGGGCAATCTGGCTTTCGAGAAGCATCTTTTGTATCTTGTGTGCCGTGCCCCGCACACAAAGAATGTCACGACTCACGATTAATAAGACATAATTTTTTAATGGTTACAATGGATATAGCTCCTGTTATGAGTTTTGTGCCCTTTTTTTACCTTTTTTATATACTGTAGATAATCTCATTGAGACCTGAGGTCTCAGAGAGAACTGGTCGCGAATAATGATCTGGGTCAAATGTGATGCACCATAAAGAAAAACAGAAAGACATACTTGTCTACTGTCGGTGGGAAAGGAGTCACTCTCTTATCCTTTCCAGGGCTTATATCCTCTCACGGACAGGACAGGGCAGGGCAGGACAGAGCCAGCCACTGACGTCAGCTGTAGTCTGTGCAGTGTTTGAGTGACGTTTACTCGTGACACGTCACTCATTGTGAACCAATCTGATCTCCACACGTAGTCACAGTTATACAGGGCAAGGCAGCTTGGTCTGTTCAGGTCTTTAAACCATTTATCATGGTTGACCTTGTCAGTATTAAAGGACGACTTCACCACCTTTCAACCTATCTTCGTATAATTGGTCCTCACTAATGTTCATGATAAAATAGCACAATTCTTTTCTACTTCGTCTGTGTCTCTCGGGCTGTGAGCAGTTCAGAAACCCGTCTTCCAGTGACATCATCGATGGGGAATCCAACCTAATAGAAACTATAGGCTTTCTATTCCTGAAAAGTTACAATCTTATAATGGAAGCCATTGTTCTCGCGATAATAGAAATCTAAATATTTTTTTTACAAATCTTGTTCTAAAAAAAATTATCTGCCAAACGATGATGTCACTGGTAGACGGTTTCTGAACTGCCCACAGCCCTCCTAAGAGACATATAGACTGAGGAGATTTTTTTGTTTGTTTTTGCTATTTTGTCGTGAACATGAGTGAGGACCAATTATATGAACATAGGTTGAAAAGTGGTGAAGTCATCATTTAATGCATTACTGTATGTAATAAAGAAGATTCTTTTTCTTTTTTACTGCTTAAGGCCTTTTTGTTGACTGTTGATCATTGATGTGGCTAACTGAATTCATTACAGAGTAAAGACCCCAAAATGGCCCGTGTTGCACTGGAGTCCCTGTACCGCCTGTTGTGGGTGTACATGATCCGCATCAAGTGTGAGAGCAACACCGCAACACAGGGGTAAGTAGCTGTACTCTTAACATCACTTATCTTTACAGCATGCTGCATGCTGCTAACAAACAAACAAACTACACTATCAGAGTAGATCAAAAGCTGTTCTTATGTAGGCTACATTACCATACATATAACATTTTGTGTTATAATTTGAGTGCCATTGTATAATTGTTACACTGTACCATTTGCAAACTGTTATTAGAGTACCGGTATTCAAACATACACATGCATAGTAAGTCATGGAAATGGTTTGGCCCCCTGTTGGGCCCCAGGGTCCTAACACTGACATTTTTAAATGAAGAGTAAGGAGAACATTGTTTTATTGTACAAACACTCAACAGGCATAGGTAAATGGTGCATTTATATAGCGTCTTTATCCAAGGCGCTTTACAGAGATTATGCGTTACATTTACCCATTCATACACCGATGGCGTAGGAAACCATGCAAGGCATCAACCTGCTCACCTCGAGCAACTAGGGGTTCAGGGTCTTGCTCAAGGACTCTTCGACCCTTTGTGTTCTAATGACGGTTTCTCTATGGTTTCTCTACCCCTGAGCCACTGCCGCCCAGGGTTAGGGAACACCAGATTAAGTGTGCTGTGGCCTAGAGGTTTTCTAGCGGGTCACAGACATGATTACCAGCCCTGAGCCCACACGGGTCAAGCCAGACTTTTCACACGTGAATTAGGCCTGAAATAAACTATTCTTAAAATAAACCACTTCAAGCCAAATTCGTGTTCTGTGTCAGTTATAAATCCAAGAACAATCTTAGATCTTTACATAGGCTTTAAGGGATACAAAGTATGCTATTCCTAACTTTCTCTTTATCTGCAGGCGCCTCAATACCATTGTTACAAACTTGTTCCCCAAAGGATCACGCAGTGTGGTACCAAGAGATATGCCCCTCAATATCTTTGTCAAAATCATCCAATTTATTGCACAGGTAATGAGGAACATGTGTTTTTGTCATGATACAAACATTTAAAGCTCTCTTTCAATATGTATAGCTAGACTGTGTACAGGAGTTGATCATAAAACAACCATACTGCCACAATAAACATGCTGATCTAACCTCTGTCTATCATTTTGCTCCTAACAGGAAAGACTTGATTTTGCCATGAAAGAAATCATCTTTGATTTACTTTGTGTTGGGAAACCAGCAAAAGCCTTTAGTCTTAATCCAGAGGTACAGTCTTTACATTCATCAGTCATCATCAGTCATTTAATTTTCATTAACAGACCACACACAGGCTGTTGTGGAATATTTTGCTTTTCCAATTTCACGTACTGTCTATAAATGTATAGGAATGTGACAGAAAACATTCTTTGATGTGCTTCAGAGAATGAACATCGGTCTGAGGGCATTCCTGGTCATAGCGGATAAACTGCAGCAGAAGGATGGTGAGCCTCCAATGCCTAACACTGGCTGCAACCCGCCCTCTGGGAACACACTCCGAGTGAAGAAGACCTACCTCAGCAAAACGCTGACTGATGATGATGCCAAAGTCATTGGTGAGACATTCAGTGCATTGTCACAGTCGTTTTCCAAACGGTGTGCTGAGGCACACTGGTGTGCATTGAAACTTCTTCTGTTGTGCTGTGGGATTTTGTGACAACCACACATCATTATTGCAATATACTGTGCAATTATGTTTTATTTACGATATCAATACTTTCATTTTCATTTTCCAATACAGAGGCAAATTATTTACCTAAAAATATACTTTCAACCCTGCCTATTTGGGGCATTAGAGACGAAAATAAAACATTTAAAATGTATGCTTTTAAAATTGTAAAAGATATTCACAAACTTTCCCCAAACATCTACAAGCTCACAATGTGTCGCAGTACAACATGCTTGTAGATCAGCTATTGTCCGTATTTTTTAAAATGAGTATTTATAGATTAGATTAGATGGATCCAAAGGAATTGTGTAAAAGTGTTTCATGTTGTTCATCTGTCATCACCTCTGGTCCAGGAATGTCCGTGTATTACGTTCCAGTCCGCAAAGCTATTGACAACATCCTGAGGCACCTGGATAAGGAGGTGGGGCGTTGCATGATGATGACTAATGTTCAGATGCTGAACAAGGAGCCGGAGGACATGATCACGTAAGTGTGGTACTCATCCCAGCCATCTCTGCTGGCTCCTCATTGACTCACAGGACCATAGTATATAGTAGATTAAATACCACGTTTCTAATTTTACAACCTGTGTAATTTCCAACTAAATCAACTGAAACATTTGCAGTTGATGACATATAATTTGACCATGGGTTTGACTTGCAGAGGTGAAAGGAAGCCAAAGATTGACTTGTTTAGGACCTGTGTTGCTGCTATCCCTCGTGTGCTTCCAGATGGCATGTCCAAGCCAGAGCTCATAGACCTGCTTTCACGGTGAGATTCCATTTTAGATTCTATTCTAGACCACTGCTAAGTTTGCTAAAAACTCTTGACACTTTGAATGACCTTAAGAGCTGGCCACACAATCACTGACAGTTACGGTGAAAACGGTTCAATTGCAATCTGTGCTACAGTAAATCTGCAATCTTCATCCACTCTGTTTTCACTGCAATAATTTCCCCTGTTGGGCGTGGCGTAAGCAGCAAATACGGGGACAGATTGTTGACCCACATGTGCACAGTTTGACTGACTTCAAACGCAGCCTTGTGATGACAGCCTCCCCTTCCTTCTGCCATTGGATAAGAGCCAGATTTTAGTGAAGTGTCGTCCTGCAGTGGTTTCACTATTAAAACTAGAGCCAATCAAAATGCGCGTAACATTGTGTCAATATGTGGGACTTGCAAATTCATTCCGTCTTATCATTTTAATTTCCCCCCTTCAAGTCAATGGGGAAAATGCACTAATTAATTAATGGCCATATAGGGAGATCCCTGATGTTATCAATATTAACTTATTATGGATGTGAACTAATCCTTTACTGTACGTTTTGAGCGCTTACAACCTTTAATTATGTACAACCAGTAAGACTCCCTAATCGGGAGATAAGCAACCCCCTATCCATTGGCATGGATAGGGGCAACGGTGGCAGAGATATGAGTAGGGGAAAAGTGTGACGTGACATGACTGACTGACTGACAGACTGACTGACTGACAGCCGGTGTTCTTGAGATAATCAGAAAATAGGCATAATATGGTCATATTTGCGACCGTAGGTCGTTACTTACTAATACTTAGTATGAAAACCTCCAGCTCATGTCTGTCTGTCTGTCCGTCTGTCTGTCTGTCTGTCTGTCTGTCACACCTCATGCTCTTCTGACATCACAATCACTCCGTCTGGCATTACTAATTAGCATACATTTTACACCCTACCCGGCCCGAAAACGTCAATATAAAGTCCACATATGGGCATTCCCAGATGATGCCCTGTTAGGGCAACCACACTAATACAATCCCTTTTATGCCCATATATGGAGAGAGATCCCTGATGTAATCAATATTAAGCCCATATCTGGGAATGTCCATATATGGACATAGCCCATATCTGGGAATGCCCCTATGGACCTTTAGGACGAGGTCGCTTCTCGCCCTTAGGGTGTCTTACTGGTCAATATATTGTGAGGAAAAATCTAGTTTCTAGTACCTAAAATCTAGTTGCCCACAGGGTTGGCTAGGGATTCCTCATTCACTCATCAAAGTGTCCCTTTAATAAGTGAACATAATTAGAGGGACACATTTTGTGGATTTAGTCACCAAAAGTCACCACACCCGAAAGAGTGTTTCCACACGTCCTTTTTAGCTGTGTGTAGAGCTGTTTGTATTCACCATTTGCCAGCACTTTAGTAATGTAAGAATATGTTACATGGATTGTTTGGCATTTGGGGCATTCTGAAAGATTGGTAGTGTTCTCTCTTATCTCTTTCAAATGTTAAAGTATTTTTCAGGAGGGCAAATTGCAGAGAGTCTGTTATACGAGACCCAGTGTCACTTCTATTGACATTCAGTCTTAATTATCAACATGCTACTTTGGGGTAGAGAAGGAGAAGAAGCCAGGCGTGGATCTTCATGTGGTTCTCACATCTGTGCCACAGCTGTGACTAGTATTGTTTTTCAACTGAGAATCAAGTGAACTTCAGGTCAATTTATCTAACATGAAATCCATTTAATGACTAGTTAAATAGCCTATGCTTGTAGCAGAAATGATATTACTCTGAAACTTCAAATATCCTCATTGCATGAATTATACCAGGTTTGTTTATTGTCTTTCAAAAATTTAGATCTACAATCTACAAGTTCACTTTGTGTAGTGGTGTGCCACCTTGTGAGCCTGATCTACAATTTATGTTGTTTTTTTGTGAGAACATTTGACATATATATATATCTATATTTCTTTTTAAGTTTGTCTATAATAATTTGCTCAAAATAGGGACCCCAGGGTTAAAGTGGTTGGTTAATATATCTGTATCTTAATCATGAACTGCATCCTCAGTTTTCCTTTCATCTGTACTCTTTGCAGCTTGACGATCCACATGGACGATGAGTTGCGACTTATAGCCCAGAATTCCTTGCAAAGCCTATTGGTGGACTTCCCTGACTGGCGTGACGATGTGCTGTTTGGCTACATTAACTTCCTGTTGCGTGAGGTTCAGGATACTCACCAAGGCATGCTGGATACCTCCCTCAAACTACTGCTACAGCTTCTCACCCAGTGGAAACTGGCCCTTGTCATTCCAGGGAAGAGCCATGACATGGCTAAAATACACATTGCAGAGGTACATCCATCCATCTATTATATCTAACTAGCCCTTACCCGTTCAAAGATATGAGCTCCCAAATGATGTGCAGTGTGTGGGTTATGGGATGTGCACTGTGCACACAGTATATGAGGGATGGAAAGTAACTTTAACTGGTGCTTGCATGATGTAGGAGCATCAATGTAAGAAACCCGTTTCTTTTAATGGCTCCAGAGATACTGTCCCCCCCCCCCCCCCCCCCCCCTCCCCCCGCCCGCCCGCCCGCCTGCCCGCCTGCACACACACACACTCCCCCTTTGTGTGCATGGCCTGAACAACAGCGCCCATCCCTTAACATGTGTGGTCACAAAAGGTACTGTAGGCTCACCATAACACTTGATTTCCTACACATTTTCTAAAAAACTGATTTGTTCCATCTTTCTAAAAACAGAGATGAGGTGATTCTATGGGTAACTACTTGTCCTCTCACCTCGCCCTTGTGCCTCAGGGTTGGTCCGTCCTTCTAGGTAGTTGGTGATAGCGGCCAACTTGCCCCTCTTGGTGATTCCTAGCCATGAGCCCCCTTCTTTGCCGTATTCCAGGTCAAGTCCTGGAAATGCAGAATGATTAAATATAGCCCTTACCCGTTCAAAGATATGAGCTCCAAAATGATGTGCAGTGTGTGGGTTATGGGATGTGCACTGTGCACACAGTATATGAGGGATGGAAAGTAACTTTAACTGGTGCTTGCATGATGTACTGTAGGAGCATCAATGTAAGAAACCCGTTTCGTTTAATAGCTACAGAGATACTGTCCCCCCCCCCCCCCCCCCCAGCCCGCCCGCCCACCCGCCTGCACACACACCCGCCTGCCTGCACACACACACACACACACACACACACACACACACACACACACACACATACACACAGAGCTGGTTAAACATTTTGCCTCATGCTAGATGCAGAATAGATGTGCCTCAAGCTAGATGCAGAATAGATAGTAGATACACCATAAAAATGCTAATATACAGCATATGATTTGTGAAAGTGACAAACGGGCTTCACAGTTATGTCAGGTGTGTTCATATGCTTATGGTGATGCGATTTCAGATCAATTGCTCCAGCCACTGAGGAGAAACGCTGTGACACTCAGACACTCAGACATTCGCAAAATTATAGTATAGATATATACTCTTGAACTAGTCCTGCTAAAATTATGCCTTGATTGTTTGAATTGAAGTGTTTGATCTAAGTCAGCAATTATTTGACAGTTTTATACCTCTATTACAGTTGCTGCAGACAAGTTCAAGTCCCAAGATCCCTGCAGAGCGAGGGCCACACTCGGCTGTGTTGCATGCTGTAGAGGGACTGGCACTCGTATTGCTCTGTTCCTGCCAGCTTAGCACTCGCAAACTTGCTATCTCCATCCTTAAGGAGATACGCTGTCTATTCATGGCCATTGGACAGTCCGAGGTAAAAATGACTGAAGGCAGAGACTTTACAAGAACAATAAACCATAGAAAGAGGAGAATGTTACAATTAACGTCCCACACAGTACAGTTTATAATGAATGTATTTTATCGTCTGCATTCTGCAGGACGATGATAAACCCATGATTGAGATTATGGACCAGCTCAGCCCTGCAGTCCTGGAAAGTCTTGCCAATGTGGCTATATCTGACACAGTAAGATGTCTTCAGTTTTACCTGAATTCTTAGTCGACGAGGAGATAAACTGTAAATGTGTACTGTAAATGTATGTGTATTTTACTGTAGACCAGAGACATTGTTTCCTTTATTAACACATTTTCTTACATTCTCACACATACATATAATACTTTGCAAAGAATAAATCGGCTGAAGAATGAAAACATGTCCCCTGACCTTTATGTTCTTTTGTTCATAATGTTCTTCCTAGGCGACCATGCCACTGGGCCACAACATGGACCTTCAGTGGCTAGTAGAATGGAATGCACTATTGGTAAACAGTCACTATGACATTAGGAGCCCCTCTCATGTGTGGATCTTTGCCCAGTCTGTGAAGGACCCGTGGGTGCTGTGTGTTTACAGCCTCCTCCGACAGGACAACCTGCCCAAGCACTGCCCTACCGCACTCAGCTACGCCTGGCCGTACGCCTTCACTCGCATGCAGCTCCTCATGCCCCTAGTAGACCCAAAGTAAGTTATTCATTCTGCACCACACCAAGTTCAAGACTTGACATGCTAATCTTACACTTAATGCACTTAACGTAGCGCTCAAGATTTGACTGTGCATTCCTTATTTAGGCTTGTGACAGTATTCCATAATATGAATGAAATATTGCGATATCACATTATTGCGGTGATATAGCTAGCTTTACATAAAGCTTAATCAACTTTCGATTTTCTTCATGTTATTGAATTAAAAACAAATTCCTCCCTAATCAGTAATCCAGTGTACGCTAAGAAGACCAGCACCTCTGGCAGTGGGGACAATTATGTAACCCTGTGGAGGAACTATCTGATCCTCTGCTTTGGGGTGGCCAAGCCCAGTATCATGAGCCATGGCCATCTGAGAGTGTCGACACCTGAGATCATGGCCACCACACCTGACAGTGGTGTCAGCTACGATAACAAGGTAGCTGCCTCCTTGCCCTCCGGTCTTATTAATTTCCCAGGTGCTTTGTCTCCCTAGGATCAGGTGTTCATACACAACTTGTTGACATTTAAGCACAAAGTGTCAAATTACAACAACGGCTTCATTATATGAAAGGAACAGAATATGAAACTTGTATATATTCAAATGTATGGATATGCTTACAGTACGTATTCACATTTCACAAACACATCCGTCCTCTTTGGTGTTTTTAAAGGACTTGATGCATTTTAAGTGCATTAGTAGTCTTGTGTAATGTTTATATGTTTTTACAGGTGATCGGGAGTCCATCTGTAGCGTGGCTCCTGAAGCAGTTAGTCCCACTAATGAGGGCGGAGAGCATTGAGCTCACAGAATCTCTCGTACTGGGCTTTGGTCGCACTAACACCCTTGTATTCAGGTATATTTTAATAACTTTCTTATTTGGGGCAAATGTTTTTTTGTTTTTTTTTCTTAATTTTTTTCTGCACTTTAAGGTTTGTTTCAAATGTAAAGTGCAATACAAATACAAATAAAATTTAGTAAACTACACTTTATGGGATAACATAATTTTCACTTTCTCACTTTACAATATGTGATATTGTGATATACTACATACCTCCTTCCTCTGCAGGTGCTTAATGTCCCACCCATAGTGTGCGTGCAAGCTATTGAAATCCAAGTTGACACCCAAACTATCACTGAAGCTCTGCTTTTGGACACAATAAATTAAATGAAAGTTATTACCCAAAGCATTATTTTGGCGATTAAGGTCTATTTTGGTGTGGATTTGTATGGATTTAAAGAAGAGATGAGTGCAGGATTAGATTTGCTTTTTATGCATTCAGGCCATTTATAGTTTGAACTTGTCCCATCTAATTTTATCATGGAAATTAGATTTGAGCCCAAACACCTTTTCCTTTTCAAAAGGGAATACTACATTTAGTGTGGATTTGCACAGCAAACTGTTATCCTTCAGTAACTATAAAAAGCAATTTGGTTTAGCACATCATGATTGCCTTGTCATATTTTCCCTGTACTTACACAGGGAACTTGTGGAGGAGCTACATCCACTCATGAAAGAAGCTTTGGAAAGAAGACCTGAGGTGGGTTCTTTATCTTTACACACACTATTTAATACAAACAAAAGTACACTACATGCAGATGTATCTCTCTCTCTCTTTTTCTCAGAAAAACATAATATGGGTTATAATGCTGCTATAGGGAGCTTGCATGGAGCAGCAATCGTGACGTGACTGGGCTTTCCTTATTTTCATTGTCACAGAACAAAAAGCGACGTGAGCGGAGAGATCTTCTGAGACTGCAGCTGCTGCGGATCTTTGAGCTACTGGCTGATTCAGGTGTCATCAGTGACAGGTCAGTGAGATGTCACACCACCTTACGTTACACACTGTAACCCCATACGGTGGTGTGCTAGTCTGTCATGCATGTCCCTTTAGGATTCACAATAACCCGAGAGACAAAACTGGAGTGACATCTTGTAACATAGTGGCTCACTACTACTTTTATGGTTATATTTACATGTGACATAGTATTGTTATTTGAGTTGTGGCAAATGTTGAGAGCGAAATATGAAAATGTTAGCTTTCCTGTTCCGTTGTGGGTATTCCTGTCATGGTATGCACTCTCATGTCTCTGTGTTCCTGGACTCCTCTCATTTCCCACAGTACAAATGGAGCTCTGGAACGCGACACCCTGGCCCTGGGCGCTCTGTTCCTGGAGTATGTGGATCTTACCCGGATGCTTCTGGAAGCCGAGAATGACAAAGATGCGGAGATCCTCAAGGACATCCGAGCTCACTTCAGTGCCATGGTGGCCAACCTCATCCAGTGTGTCCCAGGTAACCCAGATCAGATTCAGATCCCAGAAGACCCAAATTGTGGACATTAGGTCGTGCAAGGAATTATAAACGAAGACAAAAACTATAGGGAAATGGGGGGAGTTTTTTCTGGAAATTAATTTGACTGCTTCACCCAGCAGATGGCTTCTCAGATGGCTCAGATGAGTGCACAGGGAGAGCTGTTACCTGTTAGGTTTAAGTGTTTTGCTCAGGGACACTTTTGACAGGTAGACTGCACAAGCCCAGGTGGCCTCTCTACACACTCAGATACCCCTAGCACCCATAACAATCTTACAGGCCATCACTGAACAACAAAAGAAAACACAAAAAGGCGGTCCAGCCACCTAGGCTCAGTGTAGCCTGACAGTGTGTCACGGGTTCGAGTCCCGATCCCGACAGCCTTTGCTGCATGTCACTCCCCATCTCTGGCAGCCTACTGTCTATCCCTATCAATATAGGCATGAAAGCCAAACGAAATCTCTCAAATCTCTACAAATATTGTGTCCTGTATTACTTTTCTGTAGCTGTCAAGTGTAATCCATCAGAATGACCCATTCTGTGCAGTTGGGAATTGTGATTTATAAATCAAGATTCAATTTAACCAGGGCTGTCAGGGCAAAAGGAGCACGGTCCACTTGGCATTGATCTTGATTTGAACACATCTCAAGGGAAGTTGCTCCAAAAATAGAGCAGCTTAGGTAGGGAGAAGGCAAGGGCAGGTGATGACTCATGGGTTGCCAGGCGCCAGGCTTTCTGTATTCCCTGATGAATGGCAGATGAACTGTCAAGAAGGAACACGTCCTTATTAGCTCTCTCTCTCTTAAAAAAAAAAGAAGTGCTTTTACTAATTTGCTCAGTATTGATTTTCTTGAGTGATTGCTGCCTCTTCCCCCACCTCCTCCTGACGAAGAGATCTTTATGTCCCTTCCACAGTGCACCACAGACGCTTCTTGTTCCCTCAGCAGAGCCTTCGTCATCACCTCTTCATCCTGTTCAGCCAATGGGCCGGTCCGTTCAGCATTATGTTCACCCCTCTGGACCGCTACAGTGATAGAAATCACCAGATCACTAGATATCAATATTGGGCCCTCAAGGTACAGTAAGGACAGTTCTCAAGTTCACAATCAAATAAAAAGACAAATACAATTGACAATTTAGGCATTTAGCAGACGCACTTAATCCAGAGCGACTTACAATAAGAAAGGTAATACATTAATACATCAACATCAACATAGTCCCCAATGAAATCAACTGCTGTGTTCAACATTTTTGATGGCAGGAAACCGTGTCTAAACAAATTAAACCTTATTTCAAAAACAGCGAAAATAGAGAACATCTACAAGCTCACAACAGGTTGTAAGTGGTTAAATGATTGAGTGTGTGTGTGTGTGTGTGTGTGTGTGTGTGTGTGTGTGTGTGTGTGTGTGTGCGTGTGCGTGTGCGTGTGTGTGTGTGTGTGTGTGTGTGTGTGTGTGTGTGTGCGTGTGCGTGCCCGTGTGCGTGTGTCATGCTGTTTGTTCTTCCAGGCTATGTCTGCGGTGCTGTGCTGTGGGCCTGTGTTTGATAATGTTGGCCTCTCTCCGGACGGATACCTCTATAAGTGGCTGGATAATATACTAGCTTGCCAGGATCAGCGGGTATGTGAATAACAATTTATTACAGTTGGATATTTAAACAAAGACCTGACCTCAAAAGCCTGTCTGATACTTTGCTTTGTCTTCCTCTGTTAAAACAAAAAAGAAAAGGAAGAAAAGAAAAACATAAATTATGCTCCTGCCAAATGCCTGCTTTTGTCTTTCTGGGGTGTTGGCAAACAGAGAAGTGTGGCATTTGTTTCACAATAAATTAGCTGAATATTGTTTTCAAATGACTACAATAATATAATGTCAAGATGAATCACCTTGTCTTTGCACATGCATGTTTATTTTACTTTGCCAAGTTGACTTTGCACTTGCACTCATTCGTTTACATTATAATTGCCACAGAATGAGTAATATTGACTGGGAAGGCTGCCCATAAAATGTAATTTATCATCTTCTTGCTATGTCAAGGCTAAAATCTCTGCAATCCATCTGAGCTATCCTTCCTCAAGCCTTTTAGAAAGCAGGACACAATTAAGTCTCAGAGACATTTATCTTTCTAAATGGATATAGCCTCAGAAAATCTTTAGCTTGAATTACTGGGTAATGGGGACCGTTCTGTCTGAAGCAGCCCCGGGAGAGACTTGTTTTGTCTGTGTGTGTTCTCCCTTCCTGTGTGGCTCAGGTCCACCAGCTCGGCTGTGAAGTTGTCATCCTCCTCCTTGAACTCAATGCTGACCAGGTCAACCTGTTCAACTGGGCTGTGGACCGCTGCTACACAGGCTCCTACCAGCTGGCCTCTGGCTGCTTCAAAGCCATTGCTACTGTCTGTGGCAGCAGGTAGGCCTATAAATCCTCACCAGTGTCTCTCCATTAACCTCCTGTTCATGTTTCATCGTCTGCCTGTGGAAGTATTTGGCATTATGTCAAATCACTTTCATGTGCTTCACTGGGAAATACTTGTTTTATTTCGCACTGGTTTTGTTTGTGGGTCGCCTATGTGAGATGCAGCGAAATAATGTTGTGGCTAATGTAATTAGGAAATGCTCCAGATTTTCATAGATCTCTCCTCCAAGTGTTGAAAGCATAGGCAAATTAACTTGACTTCAAAGCATCACACCAACAAATCCTATTAAAGAGATCATTGTGCTTTGTTTCTTGTTTTTACAATTAGTGTCCTCTAGAGAACATACTGTATAATAAGCAACCTTTACAAGGATTCTAATATTAAATCATTACTTCATGCTAATTTCTTATTTTTATTTCATTGCTTGCAGAAACTACCCATGTGACATTGTAACACTCCTCAATCTGGTGCTCTTCAAGGCATCAGATACCAACAGAGAAATCTATGAGATTTCTATGCAGCTGATGCAGGTGAGAAGTATTGGAGCATAATGAGTGTGTAGGTGCTATTCTTTTTCTCTTAATTGACAATGCAAATGACATTCTTCTCTCTTGTTTGAATAGATTCTTGAAGCTAAGCTCTTTGTGTACTCTAAGAGGATTGCGGATCAGAAGCCAGGCAATATCCTCTATGGCACCCATGGTCCACTGCCACCACTTTATAGTAGCTCTCTGCCCCAGCTCTCCAGCCAGCTGGCTAGGATGTACCCTGAGCTCACTCTGCCTCTGTTCTCAGGTAGGTGTGTGTGCGTGCGTGTGTGTGTGTGCGTGTGTGTGTGTGTGTGTGTGTGTGTGTGTGTGTGTGTGTGTGTGTGTGCGCGCGCGAGTGTGAGTGTGAGTGTGTGCATGCATGCGTGCGTGTGTGCATGCGTCCATGCGTCTCTGTGTCTGTGTGTGGCAGTGCTAGTGGTTTGCGTCTGAGTAGTACATTTGAAGACACACCCTCTAAACAAACTGTTTCTATAAATAGTGTGTGTGTGTGACTGTGTGCGTGCCTATGTCTGCGCGCACGTGCATACATATTTATTTGTGTTTATGTTTGTGTATAAGTGCATGTGTGTGTAAGGATAAGTGCATGTTCTGTATGTGGGTGTGTATAAGAATGTGTTTACAAATCCTGAGTAGAATTCTCTTCATCCCATCCCATTAGATCTTGTTTTCTCACTTCTAGTTCACTCTGACCCTAACTGTATCTCTTCCTAACCACAGCAGTAGTGAAATATGAGCCGTCCAAAGCACTCCCCCGTTTTCAGTTGAACTCGTACAAAAGGACAGGACTGAGTTGTAAACACTGTCAGTGTGAAACAGATTCTCATGTGGCGTAAACAGACTGCCGTACCCACTGATGAGTCATGACGCTCTAATCCCTGTCTCTCTCAGAGGTTAGCCAGAGATTCCCCACCACCCATCCCAACGGGAGGCAGATCATGCTCACCTACCTCCTCCCCTGGCTCAGTAACATAGAACTGGTGGACGTCAGCCTCCCTCCCCCGATCTCCGGTCTCGGCGCCCCGGAAAATGAAGCCGCTGGTCAGACTGACAGCATGGGACAGTCCCACCCACTCAAGGGCACTGGCTGGGGCTCCCTACAAGCCACGTCTATGGTGCTCAACAACCTTATGTTCATGACTGCCAAGGTACGTCGTGTTTGAGGGGAAATTAGATCAACCAATTTGCAGAAATCCTGTCTGGTACCTTTTAAATATGAGGCATGTGGAATCTCCCGTCGATCCGACGGATGAGTAGACAAATCACCTTCCAAGTCTTACAGATAATGTAATGATATCTGCTTTTGCAATTGTCTTTGTGTGTGTGTGTGTGTGTGTGCGTGTGCGTGTGCGTGTGCGTGTGCGTGTGCGTGTGTGTGTGTGTGTGTGTCCCACCACCACCATGTCAGTATGGGGATGATGTACCTGGACCAGAGATGGAAAATGCCTGGAATGCATTGGTCAGCAACGAAAAGTGGATCAACAACCTGAGAATCACTCTTCAGTTCCTCATGAGCTTGTGTGGTGTCAGCAGTGACACAACACTGTTGCCCTACGTAAGTTGAAATGCCCTAAGGGAGGAGGAGGAGGATTTGTTTTGTCAGGGAGGCCGCTCTCAGTTAATTATCTATCTTGACAATGTTTCCCCTCTGGTGTTCCACGGATATTCTTCTTTTTTTTCTAGATCAAGAGGGTGGTGATATACTTGTGTCGGAACAACACCACCCAAACCATGGAGGAGCTGATATTTGAGCTACAGCAAACTGACCCGGTAAATCCCGTGGTGCAGCACTGTGACAGCCCCCCATTCTATCGCTTGACTGCCACCAGCAACAAGGCCTCTACAGCAGCTTCCGGTACAGCTCTCTCTACATAAACATGGTTTACTTAAGGACCGTCCACACCAAGCACTAACTATATGGCTCACCACTGTCATCGTTATCGTTATCGTTGTAATGCGATCTTTGCCATTCACTTGAGTTAGAATGATTTTTAAATCTTTATAGTTATAGTTAGGGTTTGATTTCCCGTGGGGGGGGGGGATCCATGCTTTTGCTTTTGATATGTTATGATTTTATAATCTTCTGTACATTTTCTATCGCCAGAGGGGATATGTCAGACTGAATACGTGCATTTGCTTTAGGGCAGGAGTCTTCAACGTTTTCAGGCCAGGGTTATACACCCCCCGAATTTTACTGTGTAGTAGAAGCCTTACACAGTATCTCCTTTGGCCAAGTGGGGGGTACTGTACCTCTTTGGCTGAGCAGGCAATGTTTGGTTTCCCATTTGGGAGAACCTGGTTCAAATCTTTATTTTATTTTATTTATTCTTTTGCTCTTCGCAGGTACCACATCCAGCAGCAATACTGTTGTTGCTGGGCAGGAGAGTTTTCCTGATACGGATGACACCAAAGCTATGAAGGACAACGAAGAGAGGTAGGTTATGAGGCCTCAACATTGATGAATCACATTCCATTTCCTATGAGGCAGCATTATGATGGTCTCTTAATTTTGACCTCAGGCTCAGCCACATAATGCGAGCCCACAACCGCCTGGAGTCTCGCTACAGCAACAGCTCAGGAGGATCCTATGATGAGGAGAAGAGTGAGTATCTCTCAGTCATACTGTGTAACTTGTTCAATTAAACCAGTGTTATTTTTTTATCTAATCTTTCCATTGTATATTCTTCAAAAACCTTAAGACTACACAACAGAATATTGGTGTGTACCCTTTAAATGAAAACGTTTTTCTTTTTACATCGTGGCTATTGCATCGCATGTTCATTTACCACGGTCAGCATCTCCTCCACACTGGTGTGCGCTCCTTCTCTTGTTTATCTGTCATATTTTTTGCAATAACCATTCCACATAAATGTAATATCAGACAATTTTTCTAAACACTTATTGTTTTCCAAAATAATCTTGGCAATAGGACGCTGCAGCATTCTTTTTGGAAAGGTACATGGTTTTGTTTCAAACTGAATTCTGGGACACAGTATGAATTGAAAACCTAAGTTTTCAAAGTGGGGGCCGCCAGTTTAACCACTTTAAACATGGTGTGCGTAATTTAGGCATGTCAGCAAAAATGTTCAATAATTGCAAAACTAGCATAATGTCTACAAGCTCCAGAGGCTATGACTATGCAGCCAGAGGCTAATGGTCCTTGACGTGTGAAAAGTTTGAGAATTTCTGTCTCATTCCAAAAGAATCACCCTAAATGTGGCTCTTATGGCTTCACCAATGTGAGATAACACAGAATCACATGAACACAACATGAGGGTAAGGGTGGTGGTGCCATTGATAATGCATGAGCAGCACAGGGGGGCCCCCGGAGCTCTGTCAGCATTCTGTGAGAACTGGCACTGAAACAGTGCCACTCTGAAACTGAAGCAGGCAAAGGAGAAGGCTCTCAGTGGCTGCCAGTGACCTGAAAGCAGGTCTGTTTCACTCTGTTGGGTTTGAATCAGTACCTCAGTCAAAGGTGACCCAGCACCTTTGACGTCTCGATTCGGGCCAGATCAAGTCGTTTGATGTTCCTATGCCTAGATTGATATTCCTAATCCTATGCCTTATTATATTGTTATTGATGTACTGACACATTATCTTGCTTATTGATGTATTACCTGCTTATTGTAAGTCGCAAGTAAGTTGGATTAAAAGCGTCTGCTAAATGCCTAAATTGTAAATTGTAACCATGACTAGTCAGATCTGGCCTAGAATATCACCTGATTTCAACCAACATAAATCCTGCCCACAAAAAAGCGCACATCCTGGATTAATCAGAGAGGGAACGATCGAGGCCAGATAAATATCATAACTAGTCAGATATGTTCCAGAATATAACATGATCATATTTCAACTAACATTACAAACAATAACAATAATATGACGTCCTGGTAATGACGTCAAGATCATCCCCATATTATGGGCTGTGATCTGGCCTAGTTCTGAACGCCATGTTATCATAACGTCATGATGACGTCATTTGGCTTGCAGTGGAGTGACAAACTGAAACATGCTCTTGAGGCAGAAACACACTGCAAGATATTGAAGTGGTCGGGGAGTCATCAGATCAGATATTTCACACTACACGAGTGTCTTTCTTGAAATCGGCTGTCATAATATCGTTGTGGTTTTCACAACATGATTGATCGGCGAGAAGGAATCACACATTGCCGAGCTTCTGTCCAATGAGAGGAAGTGTTGTTGTGGAATCGACATTAGCAGCATGAAGCTCTGGGATTGGTCGGTCGGTCGGATGTTTTGGTGTGTGCGCTGCTGTGAGTTTGTGTGAAACTCGGAGAATAAAGTTAAAACGATAAACTGAGGATTACGTCTCTGCCAAATGTCAACCAGTCGATATTATTGTGTTGTGCATTCTTTGTTTTCTGCGTCGCACAACACATGTACCCATGGAAATTGGCGATAGAGCCAAATATCTAACCTGCCAGATATTCAGAAACACACAGGAAGCTATCTGCGAGTGCCGGAATCGTGCATTGATCTTGTCGCAGAGCCTTTCACACACAACGAGCAAAACCTTAAAACAATATTTACATCTGTAACAGAACAACAAAGATGAGAATTGTATTCGGTGTATGTACATGTGATGGTTCCTAAGCTATGTCACTGAAATGTACCGGTATGTACCAGCAAGACTTTCCAGAACGCTGATTGTTGGTTTTGTATTGAATTGATGTGAAAGTTATCAACAGTATAATGTCTCTGGGCTTTAGGTGAACCTCTGCCACCCTATGCTGGCTGGCTGATCACTGTTATGGAGACCAACCAGCCTCATCCTCTGCCCATGCCCGTGAATGGAGGATGTTGGGCTCCACTGGTAGACTTCTTGCCAGAGACCATCACCCCAAGAGGGCCACTTCATAGGTCAGCCAGTTGAACATTTATTCAACACTGATTAATGGAAACATCTGGATACTCTATTCTTCTAATTCAGTGTTGGGCAACCACCTCTTTTTGATCTACTAGGTGATCAGATTGCACTATTTAGGTGATCAATAAAGCTGATCAAAAACAACGGTTATTAACCATTATTGTTTTGATGTACATACAACTTCTCCCTATTAGATATATCATATAGAAATGATTGACTTATTCTATGCTTGTATTATTCTTATTTAACTGTCTATTATAAGATGTAAAAGCAATGGTGTATTTCACCATCTAGCAATGGGTCATGCCAGCCTTGGAAAACAGCTAAGTGATCTTTTGCCTGATACGGTCGCCTGAAACCCACCGCTGTTCTAATTCTTGACAAATAATGTTGCTTGGTACTGTAGATATTGTATTTATCCTATATTAAGATTAGCTAATTGGAGGGCGGATGGGCCGGCTGTCGGGCGGACCACACCCACGTCATGTAGACAAAACCATAAACAAACCCGATACGCCCAAATATAGGCAGGACCACGGCCACATCACTCTGACTCAGACAAAACCATAAACAAACCCGATACACCCATATATTCACCCATATATTCAGATGCATTCCATGAAGTAAGTCATAGGTTTTGTTTTTGTCAGATGCAATGTTGCAGTCATCCTCATGACAGAGATGGTAGTGGACCACGGTGTAAGAGAGGACTGGGCTCTGCATCTGCCTTTACTGCTACATGCCATGTTTTTGGGTGAGTCCAGATCACTATCAGTCATGCCCTATAGTAAATCATAACATCTTTAAGTCTTAGTTATGAAGCACCCATTTCACTTTGCACATCAAATCTCTTCACCTTCTGACTGGCCGTAATGCTAGCACATAGTTAAAGTATGTTTCTATAACAACATAGCTGGGAGATTGTGCCAAATTGAATAACAAAACCTAGTTTTTTACATTTCATAACCTGTATGCGTGACTGACAACTGACAATTACACCCTCTTGAATCTCTCTTCCAAACTGATATTAATGCGCTTTACAAACATTAATACAGGAAATATATATTAGGCAGATAAAGTTTGTGTTTCTCTTCTGTAGGCATGGATCACTACCGCCCAGAGGTGTTTGAGCACAGTAAACGTCTTCTCCTCCATCTGCTCATCACGTTGTCGTGTAACAACAACTTCCAGGTCATCGCCTCCGTTCTGCTGCAGACGCGCGACATCGGCTGCAGCAAGACACAAACCATGAAGCCGAGCTTTCAACCAGATTGTTTTACTACAGGTACAAAGAAATACTGGAACTGTGTTTTATCGTGCCTTTGTGCAAGTTCATTTCTCACTTAAAAGCTTGCTTATTTATAACTGGTTACCGTTCACCCCTCATGTGTGGGCCAGTATACACTGTACTGTATGGAAATGATTGTGCGCCTGAAGCGTTGGAGTAGATACTGCAGCCAGGGTTGGGTTCACATGGCAGCTTGACATTCAGCACATTGCTCCTCTCTGTTGCTAATCTAAACTGGAGTAGCAGGAGGGAATGACTTGCATTCCTTTTACAGAAGAGGTAAGTCTCTTATCTGTGGAGAAAATATCTGGACGTCATGCCAAAAACAATATTATGTTATGTACAGGGGACATCAAAGGTCCTGATTAAAGCATTCCACGCAATCCACTGCACTCATTTCAGGCTATTTATATTCCTTTGTATTAAATGGGACCATAAACAAGTACTGGGATAGACTGGGTTTGTTTGTTGTCCTCTCTTTCATTTTTTTTACGATTGTCCTCTCTTTTATTGTTTTTACGACTGTCTAGCCATATGAAATGTATTTGAATGTAATATGTATGTCAGAAATAGTAACTTTAATGATATTACTACAGTGATAACATTGTAATTTCTTCACACAAATTACATATTTCCTCGCATTAGTTGTTGCACAAACAAATTCTCCTCCACCTTATCTTCTTATTAAGAGGAGCTTGAGGTCAGCAAGTTGGTAAGGCAGTTCGCATAGTTATTGAAAGTATCAACCTTCAAAGGCAACACTTAGAATATATTACAATATCACATTGATATGCAACTTTCTAGCTGTCCCCGCAAGAATAATGTGAATAAACAATGGGAATATTATGTTAAATCTGTCGTACATCACAGTCTTATCTTAAACATGTAGTGCCATGGGTAGACGAGACTAATTGCGTTCAAATTCCAGAGATGCCAAAACACAGCTCATGCTGTTCATTATGTTCTGTCTGTATAACTTCTGCCATTAATCCTGTGGATAATTCACAACGTGGTAGCAGGGATGGTGAACTCAAATACGAAACCCCTGTAATGTTTGAGCACACTCCCTTGTCCCCCTGTTGTGTCTAGGAGGAGGATTTGACTTCCTGCGGGAGTACCAGGCGTCTCCTGTGCCAGATTCAGGACTGAGTTCATCCTCCACGTCATCCAGCCTAAGCCTGGGAGGCAGCAGCAACAACCTGCCGGAGATCTCCCAGGAAGTGGAAGAGCTGGTCACCTCCAATGAATTGGACGAAAAGACACACAAACTGATAGAATTCTTGACCACCAGGTACAGTGGCTCAGTGGTTCTCAAACCTTTTTATGTCAAGGATGCCAAGATTAATATGTAATTGACCAGACCGGTGCCCATTGGGCAGAATAGTCACCGTTGACGTCCAGTTGTGCAATACCCGTTGTATCCGTCTGTCTGTCTGTCTGTCTGTGTCCCTTTCATTCCCATACATTATATGGAGATGTCTTATCTCTGTCTGTCTCACCTGTGATATCATCTCCAAATTTGGGCACTTGTTTCATCATGTCAGACAGACATTATTTGGGCATTGTTTCAACATGTGATGTCAGCATACAGACTGTTTCACCCATTTATGCCCATACATGTATATGGTGTTCCGTGATGTCAGTCAGTGATGTCAGTCAGTGATGTCGGCATTGTTTCAGCATGCGGCTGTTATCATGGCAGCAACACTGTTTATTAAAATGGTGGAATTTAGTTAAATTTGATAATTCTGTTGGTGACCCCCTGGAACCCCCTCAAGGACCACTTTGTAAACAACTGCTATTTGCTAACAGCACTGCTCTAATATCACTCAAATGGCTCACCTCCTGGTAGTATGCACATGATGCAGGTATTTTGGAATGGGATAATATTACAGAACTCCATTACATGGTAAATGCACTGCTAAAACACTTCTTATCACATGGTCCTGCCCTTGTTTTCATTTTTGCTTGATTTAAAGTGCCACCTAGTGGTTTGGAATGCATACAGTAACAGATTTACAATCACTTGTGCAAGTTATTTTATTTACTTTTTTTCCCTCCCCCCCAAGAACTAAAAGCGGTCACTTGTGGCAGTGATTGGAAGAATTTAAGCTTATGGACAATAAGTCAAAGGCTAGACAGGTTTTATTGTGATAAATTCAATTCTTCATGTCAGTTGATAGTGGGTGGTGTGCTTTTCAGAGCCTATGGACCCCTGTGGTGCCATGAAGACATCTCTCCCAAGAACCAGTATTCAAAAAGCACTGAGCAGTTAACCAACTTTCTGCGACATGTTGTCTCTGTGTTCAAAGAGTCTAAGTCAGGTATTATTTATTAACACTGCACAATACCATGATAATCACTCAATTATTCTTTTGATTGTTTTTTGTTTTTTTCTCACAAATCAATCTCTACTGGCGGGACATTAAAACATGTCTGTCCATTAGCAGACTTCCACCTGGAGCAGCAGCTTAGTGATGTGGCCCTACAGACAGCCTTGTGCAGTTCCTCGCGGCATTATGCTGGCCGCTCTTTCCAGGTCTTCCGAGCCTTGCGGCAGCCTCTCTCTGCCCACGCTGTATCTGACCTGCTATCTAGGCTGGTGGAAGTAGTGGGAGAGCATGGTGAAGAAGTGCAGGTTAGTATTCTGTGTCTGTAACACAAGCACAGAACTCTGTGTACAATAGCATTATTCTGCATTCCTGTACATTCAATCATCAACACACCTTGAGATTTCTACTGTTGCTATGGAGTGTGTAATTTCGAACAAACCGTGATGCTGATCTTTGAAACCGAATTCACTATAATTGCTGCAACCATCTACTGTAGCAACAGATTACATTAGGCTTTGTAAACAAATGAGAACTGAATTTGAACAAATGAACATAAGCAGATTGCTGGGGCTGTAGTTTATAATGGCATTGGCAACATTTATATTTTCTAACATTTACTAACATTACCAATTAATCTAATTTCACAGAAAGAAAACCATGCAGATGGCATCATTAATGGCAATTGCCTTACTCTCTTTCTCAGGGCTATGTAATGGAGGTGTTGCTCACGCTAGAATCTGTGGCGGATAACTTGGCTGAATGTCTAAAGAACAATGATCTGATGGCCATCTTGACACGGTTTGTACCTCTTCCATACTGTATCTCCTTCATGAAGAGAGAGAGAGCAGTGTGCCTCATGTGTTGTTTGTGTGCATTCCAGGGCATCGTCGCCAGATTTCCTCACCAATGGGAAGTTGATGTCTAACAGGAAGAGCACAGGGCAGCTCAACCTTACCCACGGTATTAGAGGAGCTGACCGGAGCCGACATCAGAGGAGCTCCTCTGTACCAAAGAAGTTTGACCAGGCCGACAGGTGCTCTGACCCCCCTCGCAGCGCAACTATGGACCGTATCCAGGCCTGCGTTCAGCAGGGTGTTTTGGCAAGAGCCCAAAGCCAATCATCTTCAAAAGACAACGTCACAGACCCAAACAATGTCAACCACCCCAGTAACCTGCTGGCCACCATCTTTTGGGTGGCCGTGTCTTTGATGGAGTCGGACTTTGAGTTTGAGTACCAGATGTCTCTGAAGCTGTTGAATAAGCTGCTGGGCCATGTGTCATTAGACAAGCAGGAGAACAGGGAGAAGCTGGAGAAGCTGCAGAGCCAGCTCAAATGGAGCAGCTTCTCCGGGCTCCAACAGCTGCTGCTTAAGGGCTTCACCTCTGTGTCCACCACTGACCTCACCCTTCAGCTCTTCAGTCAGCTCACACCTGTCTCACGAGTGCCAGTGGTAGACACTTCACAAGCCATAGGTACACCATGTTCAAAATCAGTGGTTCTCAACCTTTTCAGGCCGCGACCCCCAACATAATCATATTTTTACTGGGGACCCCCCCTACCCTGACGAGCACTAAGAGTTGAGGCATTACATTTTATATAACACAGTTCTATTGTGAAAATAGCAGATCTACATGCTCACAACGCCTCGCAACGCAAGGCGTTGTGAGCCTGTAGATTGGCTATTTTCACAATTTCTCCAATGTTTAATTTGTCATTTTAGAGGTATTAAAAAGTCCTTAAATTGTCACTTTAGAAATGTGCAGATACCCTCCAACTTTACAGTATGTGGGTTTGTTTACTGTTGAGTGAGAAATCAATGTTGCACATTAAGTTAATCATCTGGGGACCCCCCAGAATAATTTACAGAGGTTGAGAACCACTGTTCAAAATAACTGCAGTTTTCAAAAAAATTGATTGCCCACAAGGAATTTCCTGATGGATTAACATCAATATTTTCAATGTGAAATATGTTCCCCCTTACAGGTTTCCCCTTGAATGTTCTCTGCCTGCTCCCTCATCTTGTTCAGAACTTCGACTGCCCCACGCAGTTCTGTAAAGATGTTGCTGAGAGGATAGCTCAGGTTAGTCTCCGTCCCACACATATTCAGAATTACAGCCCAGCCAGTTCTCAGAATGTATTTGTATTTACAATGTTATTTCCTCCATAGGTATGCCTTGAGGAGAAGAATGCCAAACTCTCCAACCTAGCTCATGTCATGACCCTCTATAAAACACACACCTACACACGAGGCTGCTTCTCCTGGGTCAACGTTGTGTGTCGATATCTTCACGAAGCCTTCTCTGATATCACCCTCAGCATGGTTACGTACATGGCAGAGGTTTGCACAGCCTTATTATAACTCTTATAGAATGTATTCTGAAACCGGGTAAATGTGAAGTGTTGCCAATGATTAACAGATATTGTAACTGCAGTTACATTGAACATATCAAATGAGCTGCTATTTCCTTCTGTCCCCACAGCTGCTAGAGAAAGGTCTCCCCAGCATGCAGCAGACCTTGTTACATATCATCTATAGCCTCCTGAGTCACATGGAACTCAGTGGAATTCAGGCAAAACCCTTCAATGTGGAGGTACTCAAGATCATTGAGAAATTTGTTCAGGTGAGTTTGATTAAAGCATTTGAAATGGAGAATATATTATTTCATAATCACACATACCGTATTTGAACCTGTATTACTGTACAGTACACACCTCACTTCTTTATGTATGATGTCCTTGGAAATACATGCTGCTTTGCATAAACTTTGTATAACTGCACCATATAACTTTGTGTGTGTGTGTGTGTGTGTGTGTGTGTGTGTGTGTGTGTGTGTGTGTGTGTGTGTGTGTGTGTGTGTGCGTGTGCGTGCTTGCGTGCGTGCGTGCGTGCGTGCGTGCATGCGTGTGCTAGGGGCTCGCGTCTGAGTAGTACATTTGAAGGCACACCCTCTAAACAAACTGTTCCTATAAATAGTCTGCCCAGCTGCTAATTAAGTCTACTTAAAGTATTTTCTTGTGGACATTTGTTTCCTTCCTACTAGGTTATATTGCTTTGAAGCATTGTATACTACATGACTACAGTATACTCTAGTCTAGATCTATACAGACATGTGTGGTGATTTTGTTAATTGTTGGTGTGCCTGTATACTGATAATAATAATGAATAGAATTGTTTGTATTTATAAATTGACCATAGACTGTCCATTGGAGGGAAGCCCATAATATTCTGAAGCTGGTGGTCTCTCGCTCTGCAAGTCTTGTCCAGCCGTCATCGCCACAAAGTGACGTCTCCTACGAGGATATCAGTCGTGTCTGGGATAGGTCGTCCAAGGCCTTGCCTGGGAAAACACTGGACTTCCACTTTGACATATCTGAGGTTAGAGACGCCGGATGAGTCCTTTGTATGACATCATTCATTAACTTAAGTACTGTAGCAGGAGCAGAGGTGATTTCTCTCTCTCTCAGAAACAATGACATAGCAATGGACCCAAAGCCATTTGTGTCCCTTCCTACACTCTTTCTATACTAGTTTTCGGGCTCCTGTTTTTTTTTTTACCCCTGTAGTTTCCAGGGTGTGGTGCACGATGAGATTGGGTGGCCAATTTAACTTTTTTTCAGGTTTTTGAGCAAGGAAGCAATTCTTCCCCTTCTGTACAGCCGATGTTTCTTTTTTGACCAAACCCCATGAGATTAGCTTGAAAGCTTGAAAGGTAAACACAATTAACCAAGTTGTGCAGAGCTGGAAAGTGATGGCAAAGATATGGGGTGGTGTAGTGTATGTGTGGGAACTGAACAGGGAGCTATTTGTGTGGTGGTATGAATGGCAGGAAATGATGTCAGTTCTTACTGCCGTCCTTTGTATGTGAATCAGTAAGAGTCAAAACTGCTGGAGAGCTAACAAGCAGTGCATTGAATCTTGAGATGCACCAACCAATGTTTGTTTTTAACGTTAACTACAAATAGCTTGCTTCTGGAAGTAACAAATATTTTATCATTATTTATATCACTCCTTCATTTTATTGTTTTTGAAAGAAAGGTCAGGCTTTAGACAAGCAAAGGATTAAAAACTGGGCCCACCCAGATACAGTGAACCAATACTGACTGTTGTTTATAAATTGCTATACTTACCAATCATACTGGAGCTACTATATATGATCTGACCTCACAGAAGAGGCAGGAGCGACAGTGCCATGGAGCCTGAGCCACAGATCTGCTGCACAGAGATGACCTTACGCTTCTTCAAGCCTCCGCTTCTCGTCTGACTTACTGTGGCTCCACCTGTCTGTCTGTCTGTGTCCGTGCTCATAGACACCTGTGATCGGCCGGCGGTGTGATGAGCTGCAGGGCTCTCCAGGGACGGATGGGAAGAACAGGGCCATAGCGGTGACGCGCAGCACCTCCTCTACCTCCTCTGGATCCTCCACCAACAACGTGCTGGTTCCAGTCAGCTGGAAGAGGCCACAGTCGTCGCAGGTGAGCCACAATTTACTCCAGTAGAATGTTGCTCATATTGGGTGAAGGAGGAATGGCAGGCACTGGTACACTGGTTTGAAAAGCAAAATGTCTGTTAATAAAACATTTACAGGGAGTTATAATGGAGCCGTCATGTTTCAGATAAATAATACAGTAGATATTTCCCACATCGAACAGTAGAATGTTAAAGTAGCTACTTCTGTTTAAAGTCTAACTGCTACAAGGTTCACATAAGAGTATATTCTTTACATTTGACTGATCTCATTTTGGCCCACAGTGACTTTTCCTCCAAATATGTTTAGTCTAATTTCCTCTATATTTCTACAGAAAAGAACCAGGGAGAAGTTGGTGAACGTATTATCTTTGTGTGGACAAGAAGTTGGGCTGACGAAGAATCCCTCCGTAAGATGCATGCATAACGTACTTGGCACTAAACATTAAAGACTAAGAGGTTCTGTGTTTTTGGTATTCTGTTATTGAAGTCTGAAATGCACTTTCTCTCCTTGTAGGTGATTTTCTCCAGTTGTGGGGAGCTGGACCTAATGGAGCACCAGCCTAGCCTGGGGTCCTCTGATGACGGCACCCGTGAGCTGGACAACACGGATGACACGACCTCGGAGCAGCAATTCAGAGTCTTCAGGGACTTTGACTTCCTTGATGTGGAGTTGGAAGATGGAGAGGTGAGATCCAATGCACAAACCTGTAGGTTTCAATGGGATTAAAAATACAAATCATTAATCTTCCACGTTGTTCCGGCTTATCTCACTTTGGACAGAGATTTATTTTGGGGAATGAAACAGTCAGAATTCTAACTACGACAAGGATACAGGATAATAAATATCTAGGAGTAATGTTGACGTCACAGATTGAGCTTGCCTGTTCAAAAATGCATTCCTCAGCAATGTAATGTAATAATCTCTGCCTTATTTGTGTAATGGGTATTCTTTTTTCTGCTTTTTTTCTTTGCCATCTAGGAGCTACAGGTAAGTTCAGTCCTGTTGTAGTGTTCTTAGATCAATGTGGGTTTACAACGATTACACAGTGGAATGCTGTCCTGATGACATGTGCATGTTTGGATGTGTTTTAAGTGTCGTAAGATGGTAGAGATATTCACTCAATGTTATTTTAGATATGCTGTATATTCACATGGTGTTCCAGCCACAGCCAAAGGGTAGCATAATAGGTTATAAACTTAGATAGGGATTCCTCGTTATCTTGTTCAGTTCACTCAGATGTTTTATTTTATTTAAGCATCATTTAATAATATTTTAGATTGTTTTAAAAGCACACATTATCACACAATACACATTAAAAAGAAAGTATCACATGTATTTCGTTCACATCTAATATTTTAATCCAAACATGTTTTATAAAATAAAATAATTACTATGTCACCAATCCAAAGAAAGACAATTCATCAGATATACTATATAGAGACAACAGCTGAAGCTGTGGATTAAAGATCTCAGATGTGTAATGAGCTCCACCCAGTGGCACAACAGAATCAGTTCTGTTGCAGTTATTATAATGTCCATGACCATGACGCAAATCTTTAACATGTATTTAATTGAATGTCTAAATAGCTTTAAATGTCATATTATGTATTGTACTGTATATAATACTGTATGTATTCAACTATAATTTAGATGTGTGACTCACGCAAGGCCACAGTATAACATTGATTGATGTATACAGATGTCAAAAGAGAAAATATTGCTTACCAAGCAGTATATCAGTGTATTGAAAAATGCTTACAGAGTGTGTACTACTACATTAACTGGGACAGGCTGAGTGCTGTTCCCATCTTTCTAACACAAAGACAACCCTCGGATCCTGGAACATGGTGTCAGCTCTTCTCTTAGAGCCAGCTAAAGAATTCAGATTATCTGGAAACTAAAATTGCTAGAATCAGCAAGAATGCAATACATTCATCTTTAGACTTAAGTCACACCAAGCTTTAATGGTATGATAACCTGTCAGAAAAGAGACTGTTTTCAATTACATAGTTAACTAAACTTTTGGCCTCAAATCTAGTGTGCTTTTTCCTTAAATTTAGCTTGAGGAAAATAAAGTAGTTAAACCCTTTTTACAGTATGCCGTACTGTACTACTAAACGTTTTGCCACAAATCTTGTACTGTTTCCCTTAGATTTAGCTTAAAGAAAGTAATATAGTTAAATACATCCTTTTCGGCCTGTATTTAAACAAAAAATACGATGCCCCTTCACAATTTCAGCTTGACACTACCACAGGGATTATATATTGTTTGATTTGTTGCATTAAAGCTTTTTGGAATGTGGAAAAAAGTCAAGGTCCACAAAGCCCTCCATGCTAGGTTGGAGAGGGTTGTCCCCTCCCTTGACATGTACAGCATGACTGTATGTGCATTTGTGTGCGCATGTGTGTCCGAGATGATTACATGTGGCCTAGCACCTGGTCACTCAAGGCCACCCAGTGGTGTAAAGTAACTAAATACATTTACTCAAGTACTGTACTTAACTACAATTATGAGGTGTTTTCAGTACTTTTACTTTTGCTCCACTGCAATTATTTGAAAACTTACTTAGTTACTAGTTATTAGTAACTAATTAGTTACTAATTACTTTGTAGATTCTGATTATTATTACAAAATATGCATTACAATACCCACTTCAGCCCTACAGTATATACATTTCAGCCATTTGAAAATAGGCGATCATCGCAACTCATTATGAGCTTGTAGATCTGCTATTTTCAAAAGATTTTTTATACATTTTATACCTACGAAAACGTGTGAAATGGGACATTCTGCATAATAAGTACTTTCTAATTTTGGTACTTTAGGTACATTTTGATACCAATACTTTTGTACTTTTACTCAATTTTTATTACAGACTTTTACTTGCAACAGAGTATTTCTACATTGCAGTATTGATAATGTGAGTACTTTTTTCCACCACTGCTCAAGGCTATGCTCTGTTGCAGGGAGAGACCATGGACAACTTCAACTGGGGTGTGCGGAGACGCTCCATGGACAGTCTGGACCAGAGTGACCCGCAGCCCCTGGAGGAGAGCCAGCTGTCCATCAGCATGCCCAGCCTCAACAAGATCACCCTCCAAGACTCTGATGAGTCCTCTGAGGAGGATTCTCTCACCACCAGCCAGATCCTCTCTCACTCACAGCTCGTAAGTTCACCCTTGGGAGAATATCATTAGTGGTATAGTTTGATATACTTCACAACTTATAATATTGATTTTATAAACTTGGTGAAATGTTCCTTAGTGAGTCTATTAAGTTTGATTTAGTGTTTGTATTAGGGCTGCCAATCGATTAAAATATTTAATCTGATTAATCGCATGATTGTCTGTAGTAATCATGATTAATCGCAAATTAATCGCATATTTTTTGTCCGCTATAAATCTGCCTTAAACAGATATGTTTTTATACTCTTATCAACTTCATGGGAGTAGACAAATGCTTGCTTTATGCACATGTTTATAATTATTGGAACAATGACAAATACTGTCCAGAATCTTCATCAAGTAACAAAAGGTGTGCAAGGGAGAAAAACAATGCTGAAATCATGAACTCAAGCCCAACAAATAACATGGGCATTGAACACAGGACATAGCCTCCCTGTTACATTCCAATCTACTAGTAGCTGAAGTAAAGTAAAGTAAAGATATATGAGTTGTAGGTTAACAACAGTAATGATACTGTAACATCTACAATGACCAAGGAAATACACAACACATAACAGCAAAACATAAGGAGCATGCTCACTGTGTGTGTCCTAAACTATGAATTGGCCAAATGGCTAAAATAATAATTAAAAAAAATAATACATGCGATTAAAATAATTAATCACGATTAACATAATGTTGAGTTAAAGTTGTACCATGTAACTTTTAAATGTTAAAAAGTTAACTGTTAAATCGCTAAAGTTTTAGAACACCCACTCCGTTATTTTCAGCTTCTGAAGCCTTCTCTTTATATGTTTTCTTCTTAGCAGTGACAGGGGCGGGATTTCGCGCCAAAATGACGTAATCTGCATCATCTGTATACGTTGTGTATACGTTGCCCAATCACATCGCCGATCATGCACACATGGTACACTACCGGCCAATCACAGCTTATCTGCTCTGGTCTCCAGGAAGCGCCTCCGCTTGGCTACAGTGTTTACCATGGTGAAGGATTTTAACCTCTTAATCCACAAATCCTGGCCAGAAAATTACGTTCTACCATGCGTTCTACCCCTCCACGGATTACTATCGGTCGCGGTGGTTTGCTGGCGCCGCTCCGGTGGTCCGCGGCGGTGGTCCGCGACGACTCCGGCCGAAAAACGGCCGAAAAAAGCAATACCGCTACTGACCACTAGTTGAGCAACTTACACAGTATAGCTTTAATTACGATTAATTGAGTTAACTCTGACAGCCATAGTTTGTATCATTACAGGTCCTCATATAGTATCAGTTAATGTATGGTGGTGTAAATGTAATTACAGCTAGAAATTTAATTTTCTCACCTTTCTTAATCACCCTCTGTTGCTTTCTTTGCTTTCAGTTCGATGACAGCACGTTTGACTTTGTGTCTTTTCAGACTATCAGTATTTCTCCAACGGCAGAGATCAATGTCATGGACTCTCTGTCTGCCTCCTTTGATACATCTTCAGCTGACCCACCTGCTCTGAACACCAGAAATCCTAGTTTCGAGGTCCAAGTGGCAGAGGACTCGAAGCACCGGGTGAATAAGGCATTCAGAGTGTCTGAGATATTGGGGCCTACTCACTCCTATTCCTATCGCAGTTCTATACTAGAGTTCTTTACTAATGCTGCCGAATAGAACTATTCTGTCGTAACCTTTCTGGAAATGGTTTAGATGTTGCATGTGATACATGTTGTGGTCTCTTAGTTATAAGTCTTATTTTTTGGCTCTATGACTTTTCTCTGTTTCACCTCTTCAGAAAAGCGCATGGCCCAGTCTTTGCTTGATCTTTTACTAGTTGCATGTCATAAGGAAACTGAACTAAAACCTGGAAATGGGCATTGCATAATGCTTAGGGCTCTGGGGTGGTTTCTGTAATACTTTAATGGTGGCATAGATGTTTTCTACTGGCGTACGTGGGGTTCTTCTTGACAGCAATAGTCTCACTCTCTGTTAAGGCAATGTGTATACCTATTGCTTAAGTGTTGGAGGCTGTAAGCTACAACTAAAATAACTTGGCATGTGGGAGGCTTAGAAAGGTTTACACATTGCCCGTCCCAAAACATGGGTGTGCAGGGACCATGGTGCTGGTCCTCTGTAATGAACTCATACAGCATTCAATTGACACGGTTTCTAAATTGACCAAATTAAATGAAGTACCACAAGGAGTGTCCGTTGTGTCCCGTGGAAAGGTTAGTGTGTACATTTTACCCCCAATCATGTACTGTAATACATAACTAGGTACATATTTTAGTTGCATGTTGCCTCTGCATTGTTTTGTTTTCTTTCCTGAACGCTGACAAAGCATATCTGTCCTTGTTCCTCCTTCGCAGGCTGATGTGTCAACAGAGGATGAGGACACCAATGGCAATGAGGATGACCTCTCTATCTCTATTTGTGAACTACCGCCTGAATTTCATTGCCATGACAGTTTCACTCTGGATATGGCTCATGGTGACGACAGAGGAGAACTGGACTTTGACGGCTGTTTACCCAGGTGTGTGCAGTTATAATCCTATTAGTTGAGCTGTGCAAAGCAAGTGTGGAGCTATTGTAATGAGCCTGTCTGTTTGTAATACAAACAGAGACAGACAGACTCATTACAATTTGCAGACAGTCACAGTGACATGCTATACTTAGACACATACTACAGTTATGTAGGTATGCATTTCAATAGATTTGTTATAATCAATTAAATCGATTAGTTTGATTAAACCCTTAAGCCATATTTTATGCATTGTTGTACTATGGTGTTGCGCAAAAGAATAGCTGATTTAGCTTAACAATATTGGGTGTATAACACGCTACCAGACACCAAAAATGAAATGCCACATATGGCTCAACTATGCACACCTCTAGCTCAGTGGTGTACATTAACCAAGTACATTTACTCAAGTACTGTACTTAAGTACAATTTTTGAGGCATTTTTACTTTACTTGAGTATTTACATTTTCAATACTTTTTCTTCTACATCTCAGAGGCAAATATTGTACTTTTTACTGCATTACAATTATTTGAAATGTTTAGTTACTAGTTACTTTGTAGATTTTGATTATTATTACAAAACATACATTACCCACTTAAGCCCTATATACCTACATTTCGGCCATTTGAAAATAGCTACAATGCTACTATTTTTTAATGGGACTTTCTGCATAATGAGTACTTTCTACTTTTGGTACATTTCAGGAATTCAGGACTTATTTATTATTTTTACATTGCACTATTGATACTTTTACTGCTCTAGCTACATGAAGTGAATTGGAACGCCCGGGTGCCATGTCAATGCATTAGCAGTCTTTTTCCTAATGCCATGGACCCATGTCTCAGTGTTGCTCTCAGCCTGGCCGAGGAGGAGAGAGATGACATGATGGAGTGCCGTTCTTCCCCTCCGCCGTCACCGTTCTTCTCTGCCATCCTGGCAGCTTTCCAGCCGGCCGTGTGCGACGACGCCGAGGAAGCGTGGCGGAGTCACATCAACCAGCTAGTGTCAGACTCAGACGGCTCCTGTGCGGTCTACACATTCCATGTGTTCTCCTCACTGTTCCAGGTAAGCAGCCACATCCTCAGTGCTCATTTAAATCAGATCAGCGTGGGTCCACTCAGTTATATGTGTACACTGTTATGCAAGGGATAATCAATGGGGAGCGGGTCATTACTGAGAAATAAACCCAGACAGAGTGATTAGACCCGACACGAAAGCGGAGGGGTCTAAAAATCACTCTGAAGGGGTTTATTTCTCACTAACGACCCGCTTCCCACTGATTATCTCGCTTTTTACATGGCCACTTAATAAAGAAATTAATAAATTCACCCAAAAGTAACAAATCGAAGGATGTCATTGCTTACGGTAATGAAATTAATTTTATTGTGTAACCTCATGACCTTTTGCTCCTGCACATACCGTATATCACTGGCATTTATTTGACAGTGGGCCTTGTGACATGGTTAAAACTAAAAGGTTTTGTGAAAATGTCCAAGCTATACTCTAATAGTTATCATTGAGTGTTTGTTTAGTTCAGTTTAGTTTTTGGGGTGGATTCAGGTTACATTTCACAATTGTATTCAGTCTGCTAATTCTTTTGTGTCATACAGAACATAGGATAAACAAGTGAAATTGAATTAGATAAAGTTGGTATCCCGACTGCTTACTAAAGAGCTATAGACAGGGAGACCCCCTGTTACTGAACACTCTGTAGCAATGATTACAATCAGAATATCAAGTGATTTAACACTTATTTCAACAACAGCATATTACTTACCTTACCTTTAAGAACATTTTAGTCTTTAAGGGTATTAGCCTTTCATAAGAGGTCAGATTAAGTAGGAAAGTGTTCTCTAGTTAAGTTGTACTTACTCAGACGTTCATTAACTACATTATTCACTTCACTGACCAAAGCTGACAGGGGAATGCTTCACAATAAACCTGGAATAATGGCGGAACATGGCCTAAGTATCTGGGATGGTTTGTGATTAACCCGGGACAACATCACAGGTACAATGTAATTTTGCTTTTCAGAGCATTCAGAACAAGTTTTGCTCGTTGACCTGTGATGCTGTGAGTTACCTTGGAGATGGACTCAGAGGGATAGGATCAAAGTTTCTGAGGTCATCTCAGATGTTGACGTCATGCTCAGAGTGTCCCACTCTCTTCATTGACGCAGACACTGTAAGTCATTTCCGATGTGTCAGTGAAAGTACAGAACATCATTAACTGTGTAGCAAAGAATAAAAAGAAAACCTGTTGCTTTCCACAGATCATGTCCTATGGGCTTCTTGAAAAAATGAAATTCAGTGTATTGGAACTTCAGGAGTACCTTGATACCTACAACAACAGAAAGGAGGCCGCTATCTCTGTAAGGAATAACAATACTTTACTTTTGAGTCAAAATGTCACCCTTATAATTAGCTTGAACTATAAAAATAGACCTGTCCTCTTTACGGGTGCAAGCTCAGGAATTTCCGGTGTATTTGCTTTTGTAATACTGCTGCCTCTCTTACATACAGTGGTTGAACAACTGCAAGGCAACCTTTCCTGATAGCACTGAGGGTACAGTAATAACATGCCAACCAGCCGAGCATGAGGAAAAGGTAAGGCTTTCTCTATGCTATAACACTCATAGGAATTTAATTGTAATATTTTTGTCTTGTTATATCAAGGGAATATTTATTTAAAATTCAGCCTTACAATGTATGGCTTAACTGACAGATGCAATTATAATGACTCTGCTAACATACAAAAATATGTATAAAGTGTGATTTTCAGAAAAAGGTTGCAGACTCAATGTTCCGTTTCAACTGACCTTTCATACTGTACTTTCTGCCTTTCGAATACTCTGTGATACTGTAGTTCTGTGAGTGATACCTCTTTATTTTTCTTTCAATATTTGAAACTCAAGTTTCTGAGCAACCCTTGGTTGCAACACCTCACATTGATTGCGACCGTCAGGTCGCAGTTACTATCAAAACCTCCACCGGCTGTCAGTCAGTCACTCCGTCCGTCAGTCTGTCAGTCACACGTCACATGCCACACTTTTGCCCTTCACATATCTCCGCAACCGTTGCTCCGATCCATGCCAAATTTTGCACACACTCAATTCTCACACTAAAATCACGCAAATCGGTACACACTTGGTCTACACTCATGTCTTCAACGTGGATCTGTCCCATATAGCGCCACCATCAGGACGATCTTTTCAAACACATTTTTGGACACTGTTCCTACAGATTTTGCCCTAAAATCACGCAAATCGGAACACAGCATCACCATGGATCTGTCCCATATAGTGCCACCTTCAGGACGATTTATTCAAACACTTTTTTGGACACTGCTCCGACACATTTTGCTCTAAAATCACGCTGCGGACCTGACGGTCGCTTATCTCCCGATGAGGGAGTCTTACTGGTTATCTCATTCCAGTGAGCATTGTTGTCATTCTGCTGGGCATGGGACATGGGTTGTCTTAAGTTGCATTAATTCTAGCAGTAAACAATTACACTCACTTGCTATTAGAGGGACTTAAAACAAAGGGCAATACAAAGTTGTACACAACAAAGTAAGCATTATAAACTCAAATCTGGCACTCATAAAGACGATATCAAACAACATTTTGGTCAAGAAACTCAAACCAAAGTGAGTGCATTTGTGCTGATAAAAAGGCTAAGTTTACTTGCTTGGCTTTTTAATGACTCATTGGGACACGCAGCCTTCCTTTCAGTTTATATACACCTACTTGAACAGCCTTTTCTCTCTGCATGTGTTATACACCCTATATCAATGTTGTTCACCCACTCTAGATTGTACACTGGAACAGGGGGTACATAAACATTGTTGGTACCTCAATGTTAAATAGGCATTTGTTTTGGAAAAGGGTCTGAATCAACATGCACAGTACATCATTATCAGCCCTAACTTTACCCTTCAACAACATGTCTTGTTTATGCCCATAATGACTGGCTACTAGCAACAGGTTTCGTAGCAATTTTGAGCAGTTGTAGAAATATTAAGCCTTAAATGCTAAATGTTCAAGCATGTTTAAATCATGTATACTTTACAGTACTTCTTCAGACCATTTTCCAAGTTCTTCTTATCTTTCCTATTTTTTATTTATTTTACAATTTGTGGGAAAGAAATGCCAATTTATCATTAAAGAGGTGGTGCCATGATTTTCCCCACCTCTAAAACATGATTATCAGGTATTATGATTTTACTAGGAGGAAGATTTCTTCCAAAAAAGTATACAGAAAGAGTTAAAATTGGGTTTTTATGTGGCCACACCCCCAGTTCATTAAGTATGCATGGATGTTATGGTGGGTGGTGACCCAGCTGAAGTTAGCCACACCCCACAGTGTTGGGTGAATGGTAATTAGGGGAGGAGTTGATTCTGTGATGTAAAAGTATCTGTGTTTTTTAACTGACACTTTTGACCACAAGGTGGCAGCCTCCAAGAGAAAACAAACAAATACCAAGAGAATACATAATTGCTCATAAAAACCACATCAGGGGGTCCAATGATGTACTTTCAACCTCCTAGACTCATGAAAAACAGAAAAAGTACAAAACTATGGCACCACCTCTTTAAGGTGCCCAAAATGTTTGGTGCCCACTCTTCCAGTTACCCTCTACAATCGAACTGCTAAGGGATGCATTGCTGCTAAGGGATGCATGCCCAATCTTTGATTCCCTGTTTCCCTCTCACCTGTTTTCTATCTTATAACATGCTTGCTTTGTAGCAAATGGAATCTTTGGCAGTAAGTTTCTCTTTAGTCTATTTGATAAGATTTTTTTTTTAATCTTTCTTGTGCAGAGTTGCTGCAGGATGTCAGTTCCAAACCCCTGTGTTTTTGTGTACTGTATTTAGTAGTGTTTGAATGGTGAAATCTAACTCTTTTCACTCTGCATTTTCAGCAACTGGAGCTCTGTCAACGACTCTACAAACTCCACTTTCAGCTATTGCTGCTTTTTCAATCCTATTGTAAGCTGATTGGACAAGTCCATGCTATAAGCTCTATTCCTGAGGTAGGTGCATTTTCCATGTGACCTCTAATCATTTTTACAACCTGCTTAAACAACTTAAGCTTGATTTATAACTTGTTGTTTGGCTGTCATGTAGTGAAAATTGCAGATCTTCAATGCATTGCGACCTTGGAAATCTGCTATTTTCATTTTCCGACTTCTCGCCTACAATTACATTGTTATTGCTCATTGGATAAACTTATGTGATTAAGAAGAACTCATGGATGTTTGAATTTTTGGGGGTAAATACATATAAAACTTTTCTCCTGGGACTATTTTCAGACATAGTTTTTCAAATCTCTCTGTGCTTTAATAATAAAATGTAGCCTAACTTCTATAAAAAAAATGCGTTTTGGATTACCTATCTCGAGCAAGTTTCAAGTACATGCATATTTATTACATAACGTACTGAATGAATCCAATGGCTTCCTCCAAAATAAATAATAATAATAATGGTGCTCATTTTCAAAATGGTCAGCAATAAAGTCAAGTATACCATGGGCTAAAGATGCCAGACTGCCAGTAAGAATTACGTGAATGTCTAAGGGATAATCTCTCTCTCTTCTACTATTAGCTGATGAATATGTCCAGAGAGCTAAATGACCTGAAGGAAGGTCTACGGGTTGCTGCCACCTCTGTAAATAGTGACGACCTTGTTGCCCAGGAGAGTTCCTACTCTGAGCCCACCTTCAGCTCTTCCGAGGCTGCTGTGCAGGCCATCTTGGATGATCTGAAAAACAATGAGTTCTTCACGGCCATCCGCTACATTCGTGAATGCAGGTAAACTCTTCATTCTCTCCATTTCAATGGTTCGGTGTTTGTTTTTCACTCTCAGTGGTTCCCAGCCTTTTCTGGATCAGGGGGGCCCACTTGAAAATCTTAAAAGGGGAGCGCCCACTGGCCTGCTGGTCCAGGCGCATACCACTTAGGCATTGCCACATACCGGTAGGCATGGATGCCTAGGATGCCTGATTGGCTACGATTTCCTTCTAAAGTTTGTGTATGCGACCTGACGGTTGCTTATCTCCCGATTAGGGAGTCTTACTGGTATACGTCTTTAAATGTTATATTATCATTTAAATCTTAGTGTTTTGCCAATTATTTGGGGGCCCACTTGCAATATACTCACGGCCCACCAGTTGGCCCTGGCCCACAGGTTGAGAACCACTGCTCTACCTGAATGAATAAGTAATCTTGACCTTTTTCTGTGCAGAACAATATGGCCCAATGACATCTTCGGCACTCCCTCTGAGGATGAGATCCAGACATTACTAAACATCTACTTCAGACATCAAACCTTGGGTCAGACGGGAACCTTTGCTCTGGTGGGCTCACAGCAGGATCTTACAGAGATCTGTATCAAACTAATGGAACTCAATGGAGAGATTCGGGATATGATCAGACGGGCCCAGGGCTACAGGGCCATCACAACCTTCCTCCCAGACTCCAGTGTGACTCCAATAAGTCTTTGACGGAAGGCTTGAAGGTTGCAACTCCAGTTCCTCCATGGTATCGTGTCCCAGGGTTAGCCTTGCGTCTTGTTTGGATGTACTGCTGTCATCATGGTGTTTACCAAGCCCTCTGCTCTCTCCTCTGGGACCCGGGAAACAAACTCCTCTTTCTGTCTTTACGTTCATATATTCAGATCTTCAGATGTGAAGGAATACTGTTGGAGTAAGCAACATGTGAGACTTTGCTATTGCAAAGAAATGGGGGCTTTTATTGCACTAATAATAGATGATGTCACAAAGCGGCCACTTGCTACTAAGGTCAATAACTTTCTCCTTTAACTGTTAAGTTATTTTTCTTTGATAATGTGTGTGTGTGTGTGTGTGTGTGTGTGTGTGTGTGTGTGTGTGTGGGTGTGGGTGTGGGTGTGGGTGTGTGTGGGTGGGTGGAAGGGAGGGCTGAATTAATCAAAGGGCCGTGACTTTTAGACAGGTCCTGGAACATGTGAAAGATTCTCCTTCTTTTTTTGGTTAATTCCCATCAGAGCTTGCCACAGCATATCATTTGTTTCATACGAGAGATACCAGGTTAAAATGCTTATCAGTAAAGCTGTAAATGGCAAGAACCCCCCTTTCTTTAAAGTGCGCTTTCATCCTGTTCCTTGTCTCCAAAATGTTGGCTATTTGGAGTATTTTGAAGATGCACTGTCACATTTTGCCGCTTGTCACAGGTTAAACGCAAAGTGTCGTGTTTACAAGTTACATCGATCCCATAACTAGGAGGGACGAGCACATAGTAATTGGCTGTTTGGTTGTTAAACAACTGCTAGGCCATAACCAAGTAATAATTGAATAGTATAATAGTATGTTTGTGCTACTTTAAGGCAGCAAGTCCTGCTCAGTATACATGTAAGCTAAAATGCTAAAGGATGTTGCAATTGTTGCATTTTAAATAATGCTATATTATTAAAAGCATTCTTTCTCTGTCATGAAAAAGTGGAATCAGTGAAGCCCTAATTTTTTATGTGTCAGTCTAACTAATATTAATATCAATATGGGGCCCTGGAGCTCAGGTGTCATGGGGCCCAGGATATATTGCAGCGCTCCTGACTGTTGATAATTTGATTGTATTGATTGTTAAGGGAAAATGTGCAATGCTTTTTACTCCATCGCGGAAGAATGTCATGGGCTTTTGGCTAAGTGGAAGTTGTTAGTATAGGAAAAGGGAGGCTTCTTTGCTAACGTGTGTGTGTGTGTGTGTGTGTGTGTGTGTGTGTGTGTGTGCGTGCGTGCGTGCGTGCGTGCGTGCGTGCGTGCGTGCGTGCGTGCGTGAATGTGAACCATAATGGAGGAATTAAATTATGGATAGTGATCCTCACACATTCATCGACTTTGACATGCTGCAAATCTACTGTAATATCTCATCAACTTAAATGCCGCTGTGTGGGTTATCTGTTACTGAAAATAATCTTACTGTACCTTTCTACTGTGTAGCAATAGAATTATTTATGTTATTTGCATAAGATAAACATGCTTTAACTGACTAGTTTTATAGACTGAAAACAAATGTTGTTGTTTTTTCATCTGTTAAAACTGCCAAGCATGAATATTTTATGTATTATAAAGTGCAAAAGTTATATTTATGAATATATAATAATCTATTATAATGGATGTTTGTATATAGTGCAGTGGGGGCTTTGCTTGTTTATTTTTATGATCTTTATGATGTGTACAACTTCATCTGCTTGTAGAATGAAGGAAATACATAATATGTATATTATGTGTAAAGCTTCCATAGAAACAGTTGATATAGCCTTTCACCTTGTAAATACTACTGCCTTTGCAATGTGCTGTACTTTAGTGTTATGTACACTTCTGTAACAATAAAGAATAAATACTACGTTTGTTAACTACAGTTTCGACGTGACATTCCTGAGCATGACACGTTTAATTCTAATACATGTTTATTTGTTATGGATCTTATTATTTATTATCTTGCAAGCATGATATCCCTATCTTGTTCACAAAATGGATATTTTCCATCCACCTTACTTGAAAAATATAATCATTCTGTGGTGAAGTTACCCACAAGCCACTGGGAGACGGTGGTGAAACTACTGCCCAACACTGCATTTGAAGTAGAGAGGCAATAACTTTAATTTGAGTTTTTTTGAAGAGAGAGAGAGAGAATGAGAGAGAGAGCTTCCATTGGCAGAACATTTTCAATGCAGAGGTCTGCAAGTCCTGTCACTTTTTCTCTCGCACCCCAGCATGCACTGCACAGTTGTTTTTGATAACGTATTATTTAGGATATGTGTTTTAAGTGTTAAACTATATTATAAAAGTAAGGAGGCCTCTGTTGTTCAGTAACAGAGGCCTAAACATGCAATGCATTTTCAGGTAAGGATAGGATTTTTTTCAGGAGAGAGAACTCACACAGGATACAGGACAAAGCGGAAAATGGAACACTATAAAATGTAATCTGATAAATGGGTTCTCTCCTCTGATTGTATTAAATTGGCAACATTTTGGCAACAGAGTGTTCTACTGACTATAGAACATTCTATCTACACGCACGCACGCACGCACGCACGCACGCACGCGCACACACACACACACACACACACACACACACACACACACACACACACACACACACACACACACACACACACACACACACACACACAAATGAGAACCACTGGACTAAACTAATATTTATGTTCAGTTGACATCATCCAGATGTCAGTCAGAAGGAGTAACCAACCTCTTTGGGTATTCTAGGTGATGACATCATTTGCAACAACATCACAATGTCGTCATCACAACAATTCTCTTTAAAATGAATCGTCAATAAACAATATATTCCATTAGTAACTTTTACAAACGGTTCCTGCCGCTTGTAGTGACTCCATTAAGTAGCTGCTGAATAGACTGCTTTGTGGATTTGTAAACTTTGTGTGACGTTTGTGACTGAACCAATCATTATCAGCGCACACATCAGGACTCCGTTTTTTTACAGACGACCAGGACTTTACAAATCCAACTTGATCTACAGTGTGAGAAATGTTCTGCTGGACGGTACATCTGAATGGAGCATCAATACATTATGGTTCTGCTGTTGTTGCTGTGGAGCCCAAGGTGTACTGCTTTGGAATGTTGAGGGTCATCTACAGTGCTCAGCTTGATGTGCAAGTTTTCCACACGGTGTCTTTACGCTGGATGACGCTGCCCCCAGTGACCAATGAAAGAGGAGAACGTCCTGTTGAGGTTCCTTTTAGCCGCCACGGCCACACAGCTGTGCTTATCGAATATTTCATCTACATCTGGGGAGGGGATGCTTACTGCAACCTGCTTTATGCCTTTGAGGTCGGCGCCCACAGCTGGTTGGAGCCCAAAGTTTCTGGGACTGTTCCAGAGGCGAGGTACAACCACTCAGCCTGTGTCCTGGGGAAGGTCATGTATATCCATGGAGGATACACCCAGCTGACTGGACGCAATAATGCCATCTACAAGTTGGACACCACTACAATGGTCTGGTCTTTAATTAACACCAGGGGCACTCCACCATCTGTTTCATCAGGTCACTCTGCCACCATCATCGGGACAAAGATGTTTGTATTTGGGGGCTGGGGGGGTCAGAAAGAATACTTCAACAGCATCAGAGTGTTTGAAACGGAGACCAACTGCTGGCTGAGCACACCTTCTGCACAGCTTATTCCAGAAGGACGTAGGTTTCATGCGGCCTGTGTCTACAATGGAGAGTTGTACATGTGTGGTGGCTGGAATGGGAACCAGGCCGTCAATGATGTGTGGAAATTCAATCCAAAGACCTTCTCCTGGAAGAAGGTTACGCCCAAGGGGAAAGGCCCTTCTCAGAGTTATAGCATGTGCTGTTGCATGGTGGGAGATCGTACCATCCTCATTGCGGGAGGAAACAAAAATTCCACACTCAATGATGACCTGCATATCTTAGATTTAAGTCCAACACTGAAGACATTGTGCAAGCTAGCAGTTATTCAGTACGGTGTGGAGCAGAAGGAAATCCCACATGACATCAGATGGGAACTGACAGCCATGACTAGGTAAAGCCATGAGCTCTAAAACTGCAAGAGATAGAGAGAGAGAGAGAGAGAGAGAGAGAGAGAGAGAGAGAGAGAGAGAGAGAGAGAGAGAGTGAGAGTTCACAACTAACAAACAAACAAACAAATAATGTTATTAATGAGCAAATAATCATGTACATACAGTACATGTATTAACTCACTCTCTACCCAAATGTCTTTTCACAGATTTTTTGGGGTTGGCCCACACCGCCAATCCGAACAAAAATGCAAAATAAACAGCATTTGACGTGATAAAAAATCTGGATCTCTATCTGTCTCCTGTTTAATTTTTCAAACACCTTTTTCTTCGCTTCTGGTTTTCGCTCTGTGTTTGTCTAAACTAAACAGTGCATTTTTAATCGCCCATAAATAGCGAATGCTTGGCCCAGACATACCTGGGACATACCTGTAACTTGACCCCTCTAGACCCCTCCAGGACCACAAGGAGGGCTGCCAGTTGAATACCCCATACTCCAAGTAATGTCTATGACCTTTTGTTTTAATGAAAAGAATACCACCCTACCTTTAAGTATTCCATCCAAACAACTCCCTGGTTGTTCAACAACACCATGAATAAGTGTGCTGACCTTCACCAGTGCTGCTGAATTAAATTCTGGAGGTTAGTGCCAAGAACCTCAAAATGTGCTTATTTCAGACAGCACAGTAGGTACAAGAATATCAGGTAGCTGGCATAGTGGAAAATAATAGACATTTGCCCAGGGCCCCAAAGGCCAAACTATGAAACTAGCAGATCTACAAGCTCACAATTCCTTCATGAAAGTTCTGAAGAAGATTTTTTTTTTTTATTCATAAAAGATTTTCCTTTTTTGGGAATGTATATTGAAAATGTTTAATAATAATAATTACAAACTAATTGTAGGAAACAAAAGATATAGGGATCCATAAAAAATGTGTTCACAAATCGGTCCCGACCCACTGTTTGGGAAACAGTGGCTTAATTCATATAATAATTATAAATCAAAATCATTCATGTAATTAATAATAAGTGGTCACATAACCTTGTGATGAAAATGGGCAGTACCTGACACCAACAGTGGGAGGCAGCAATACGCCGACGTGCGTCTAGTCTGCCCGGAAGAAGAAAGAAGAAAGCGCGAGGATTTGTTTTGGTTGAAGTCATCTTCTAGCAGCGCTGGACGCTGCTAAACAGAAGGAACACCATCTTCTCTGACCCTCTCTGTAATTCAATGATGGCACGACAGGAGACTATGCCTCCACTTGCACGGTATGTGAAAGCAATGTCATAACGACCTATGTTTGACTGCCACTCTCAATAATGACGAGTCTGTAGCACACTGTTCTGTAATGCACCAGGCAGCAGCATAGCTCGATAGCTGTGAGTTGTTGTGACTCTGATTCTGAAACTACTGTCTACTGAGGTACTTGTATGTTACTTTATTCATGTGTCACAGTTTGTCATATTAAGCAGCCATCGGGAAAACACATATTAAAGTTAAAGAAGAAGTTGAACAGAAGTTGGATAAACGCAACGTGAGAATTATATATTTATAACGATGATGAATTGATCGCTGTTCGATGACTGCTCTTGTCTAGCCATGGTCGATCTGGCTACTCAAGTTCCTCTTCATTTGCGTGATATCAGAGAGTCTGTTCTTGTCATCTCCCGTCTCCCTTTTAACCCGCTGCCGCCTGCCGCTGTTCTGTGTTATATCCCGATAATCGAAATACTTTTATTGCCAATGCATGTGAATACGCAGAAACGCATACGTTTCAGTCCACGAAGTCACGAACCCAGGCTAACATGCACTTGCCAGTTGCCACATTGCTGTTGATAATGCAGCAATGCAGCATTATCAACGCCTTGGATCACTTTGTTGTTGTTGTTTGTTTTTTACATTGTTGTTGTTTTTTTACATTTTGTATTCATTTCTTTTATTGCATTTTGCATTTTATGGGACAACATTCTCCCCCTTTTTTTACAGTCATACATTGTTGCATGTGTATTTATATTAACTTTGTCATGCACGTACTATCTCTAGGAGTACAGTTCTTTCATTAATGTTACATGGCATGGAGTCACCTTCAAGAATGATGTTTGACACATTCAAACATAAAATATGGGAAGGTATGTAGATTCTTTCTGACACCATATATTCAGTAACTGAACCATTTGGCTGCATTACCAACAAACCATATATTGCAACTCATCATAAAGGTGAACAAAGTCTGCTCTGGTTATGTTTACATGTGACCTATTTCATTATTTTTCAATGTAGAATTGGGACCACTGGATCCTAATTGGTTTGATGAACTGACGCTTCAAGCTGGCACCAAAGATGGAAATATTTGTGAGAAAGCACCATTATGTGCTGCAAACCATGATGGAACGTTCAAAACACCGTTTGATAAAAGTGCAATGGACAGTCAGCTATTTTCTACCCCCAAGATCTTTAGGCAATGTCGACCACTCTGGCCTGAAAGAGAGGACGAGAAGCGTATTTATTCAGAACAAGGTAACAGTTGATAAAGGCTATTGAGAAACAATTAATGCTCTAATGTCAGATTCACTTTTTTACTTTTGTGTTAAATGGCTTCCTATATAGGACATTTTGATAGTCCCTCTATTGCTGAATCACACTGTTTAGTTGTCTCCTTTGAAGAACTTTAAAGTTAATTGTACCTCAGAATAATATGGTATAATAATGTATTCTGTGGCTGTGATGTTTCTTAGAAAAAGAATGGACCAGCCCATGTTTGTTCGGAACCTCAAAATACGGGTAAGTAAGTAAATGGTAAAAATGGTAAATGGTGCATTTATATAGCGCTTTTAATCCAAAGCGCTTTACATAGATTGTGCATTACATTCACCCATTCACGCACACATTCATACACCGGTGGCGGAGGAAACCATGCAAGGCACCAACCTACTCACCGGAGGCAATTAGGGGTTCAGAGTCTTGCCCAAGGACCCTTCGACATTAACACAGGGGGAGCCCGGATTCGAACTGGGAACCCTTTGGGATTTATACCCTTCGTGCTCTAATACCAGTTTCTCTACCCCTGAGCTATGCCGCCCCTGTACAGGTCCCTCCTAGAGTTATATGGAGAGTGAACCTTGAATGACATTCTAGAACGATGTTTACAACATTAGATTTATTTTAGCTTGTGTTTTCAGCTTGTATTTAATTGAATACCAAAACGCTTGCCTCAAAATATAGTCGGTGCCAAAACATAACCCTATTCCTAATTCTATGCCTAACCCTAAACTTATTTCTAACCTTCAGTAAAAACAAATGCAAGATACAAGAATCGCCCCACCGAGCGGTCGGCACGTGTTCGAAAGAAATGAAGGCGAGCATGTTTTGCGACAGGGTTTTATGTGATTTTATGCAGTGAAATTGCGGAAAAGTTTTGAAATATGTGACATGCAAAATATGCGAAATATGCAAAAAGTTGTGAATTTCGTGAGATATGCGAAAAGATGTGAAATATGCAGGGGTTTGTGTGATTTTATGCAGTGAAATATGCGGGTAGTTCCGAAATATGAGGGCGGAAATATGCGATTATTTTTTTTTAATATTTGACCCCTGCATAATCTGCAGCATTTGGCTGATTATGCAGGAAATGATGCGATCGCATAATAGCATTTTTCTGGAGGGTCTAACTGTTTTTCTCCCCTTGGTTTTCAGTGTGTCAGTCACCAAGTCAGATGAAGACCTGCAACTAAATGACAATATTGGTAAGCTAAGAGTTTATTTAACGTTCTGCTGTCAATATTAAAATACAATACATTGTCAAGTGTTTGTATTTATGTTTTAATTTTTTGCTTTGTCATTTGTATAGAGTTGATTGATACACCCAACAGGTCTGCAGTAAGTGTACTTTTTTAAATTCTGATGTTGATTATATTTATGTAAGCATGATATGTAGTTGCGTAGTGCTTGAATATGGAGTATGCAGTGACAAATACAGTTTGTCCTTCTAATGCTGTTTTATCTTTTTTGGATTTATGAAGGTTGCCTATGCCCAACACATATCTGAAAGTCTTGGTGCACAGCTTAATCCGGACATGTCATGGACAAGTTCATTGAATACCCCAACAGCCATGCCATCCACCCTTATTTTATGTAAGCACATCCAATATATATTTTTACCCTATCAGACATTGTCAGTTATTTTAGTCATTTATATGTTATGTTTACAGTGTGTATTCTATTAGTATAATTGTTTTCATTTTCACAGCTAAACCAGAAGATAATCCAGTGAGTCCGTCTGCAGAAAAGAGCGGTTTTGTAAGCTTTTACTCTTTAATGGACGCACTGTATTTATTCCTACTGTTTTCAGAATGCTGCTGAATGTGTTGTAAAAATGTATGATCATAAATTCCATTGACCAGTCTGTCAATGATGTGTTTTGAATGCATAAATATTCCAGTACTCCCAGTTCCAAACTACTACAAAGGCGTTTTTTGTGCAGCTTTGTGTAATAAGAAGTAATGTACTTTTTTCTTTATCTCCTTCCTTAGATGGTGCGGAATCTTTTCCCCTCTCTCTCAAATGTGTCCAGCAATCTAACGGAGCCACCTAAAAAGGGTGATCATCCCACTGGACAAGGTAAGGGCTGTTTTTTCGGTTGATGTTCATTATGTATTTGATGGTACTGTACAATAGCACCCAGTATAAGGTGATACTGACTTACTTGAACATAGTTGCTAGCCAGTTACTTTAAAATACATAGTGTGAAACTTTTGATTGATTCTGACATCAGCTGCTGATAACGTTAGTTAATTTGCACTCAGCACCTTAAAAATACATTCAAATTGTCTGCGATGCTCCAATGCTTTATTCTTCTTGTTATCAGCAGCTGATGATTGCCATGAAGCTGATGTGGGCAGAAAGTCGACTGATTCTCCGCCTGAGTCTTCACTAGAGGAGAGTGGCAGTGACTGGAAGCAGACAGTACCAGATGCTATTGAAGATGGAGAAATTCGTCGCACTGTGGAGGGTGTTCTTGATGGAGCTGAAAATGTCCTCTCCATGTTCTTCTCGAACAGTAGTTCAGCTTTGCGAAGAGTGAAAACCAAGGACAGAATAAAGAGGAAACAAAACATCTCAACAAATGAAAATGGCCGCACTTCAACAAATATACTGACAACAAAAAATAGTGAAAATGTTCCCGAGCAAAGATCAAAAGAAGAACCTGTTGTGAAAACTGGGAATATTCAGTGGACTCCAATGAGCTTGTCTGATATTTCACAGTGTGCAATGGATACATCTTGCCGTGTTAATAATTCTTCTAAACAGCTGGAATCCAGAATTGTAACGGAACAACCTGGAAGTGAATCAGGTCCTGGCCAGCTAGTCACACCATCGTTTATAAAGTCCCACTCCACTAAGAAGAGAAGCTTTGTTTATACTCTTCCGAGGTCTAGTTCCAGAGAAGAAGGGAAAGAGGGGGCAGCACAGAAACTTCGATCAACTGGTATGTTTGCATGTTCCTATTATGTACTTCTACTACAAGGCTAAATCATACAGATTGTGTTAATGCATGCCTGGAAAGATTTTTTAGTACTTTTAACTTCTAACTTTCACTTTCACTCGCTATTTTAAAAGATAGGAGGCATTTCTTACATAACCTGTCCCCTTAATTCTAGGACAAAAGATCAAAGAGAAGGAAATGGAAAATGTCCCTGATGTAGCACAGTGTTGTGACATCAGCAACAAAACCTATGATGGAAGGAATCCAGGACAAAACCTGACAAATAAGCATGAAGATAATCTACAGATACCAGTGAAAGGACAGGACGTTGATATGTCACAGCTTTGCAGAGCTTTTGCACAAGACTTCAGTCAAATGTCAGATTCTGGTAAAGTGGGCAGCATAAAAGAAGATGGATATAAAAATGGCTTCTCTGCATCAGCTTGTTTGTCAGCACTGAAACACAGGAGAAAAGGCTTGTTGGCTAGACAAGAATCTAGTCAAAGGGGAACTTCCCATTGTCTTGAATCTAATCACATCAGTAATGAATGGGATATGGCTAGTGACAGTGGGATTCACTCTACTGTTGCTGTTGTCACTCAAGTTACTGGCTCATCATGTGTTCTTCCCAGCTCAGAGAAAAATGCTGGAAGTCAACAATCGGGTGCTGGCACAGAGAAGAAACGTCACACAAAGAATGCATCCATACAGCTAACCCATAGTTCAAAAACAGTAATTGATGAAAGCAACTTATCTGAACAAAAGGGAAAAGTTCACACAAGTATCCCACAGCGATTAACAGTTTGTCCTATAAAGGTGCCTGGATTTCAGACGGCTTCAAAAAGAGAAATACCTATTTCTTCAGTCAATCTTGACAGAGCCAAGAGCCTATTTAAAGACATTGAGGATAATGAACCAACCAAATGTAGCTTTAATACTGGAAGCAACATTGGCAAGACTGGTGAATCAGTGGACAATATCTCTACTAACTATCCACCTTCTCCAAATGCAAAGTCTGGGGATGCACAGTGTTCTTTGACAGCTTCACAGGAAGCTGATGTCACAGAGTTATGCTGTTTTTTGGAAGAAGCCGAGAGCCAGTTTGAATTTACCCAGTTCAGACCTGTGAAGAAAAGCCTACATTCTGAAGACAATGTCCCTCCTCCCCAGCAAGCGGACAAAGAATTGGATCCAGATTTTCTCATCGGCATAGATTTTGATGAGAGTTTGAACTCTGATGTTGAAAAGCACTTGATGACCCCTGATAAAATGACCTCTAATCCTGTTTACGAGAACAAATGTAAAGCTCCCAGCACCACAACTAAATACAACAGTGCAGTGAAACAGGAAAATGTCTCGACTGGAGATGAAGTTTCTATTACTAAACATGCCTCAGAAAGAAAAGCTAGTGTCTCAACTGATATCACAACAGATGATTTTGTCATGGATGGAAATGGTTTATCCTTTAAAACTGCTGGAAGAAATGCTCAGCGAGTTTCAAATCATTTTCTGCAGAAAGCAAAAGCTGCATTCGATGGACAGAAAAGTGGATTCCAGATGGCCAGTGGGAAGGATATTACAATATCTGCAAAGGCAATCCAAGATACAAATGCGTTCTTCAAAGACTGCGATGTCATGGAAAGCGAAGATTGTGGCTCAACAAAACACATGAAGAAACTAACAAAATCTGTGACTGGAAGTGGTATCAATAAGAATGACAATAGTAGTTTTAAATTGGCTCAAGTGATGAGAGGCATTTCAGAAGAGCCAATTGATGGATGCTTTCAAATTCAAACTGTGGATATTGGTCCAGTGGCAAATGATACTATACTGCTTCATGAGGAAGAACCGTCAAAGAATGCTGGTCACAAGAATCCTGTGGATGTTATCAGTGCTGGTTCTAGCCCTGGAAATCCATCTTTGATAGTAAAGCCACTCTCTGCCCTCATGTGTGGATTTAGTACAGCCAGTGGGAAGAAAGTATCGGTGCGTGATGAGTCATTAATAAAAGCAACTTCTCTTTTCCAAGAATGTGATCAATTTGAGGACCAGAAGCATCATACAGAGGCTAAGAGAACACACCACTTCACCAGTCCAATTCTGGTACAACCACCAAGAAATTGTGGCTTTCAGACCGCCAGTGGCAAAGGAGTAAAGATTTCAACTGGGGCCCTTCAGAAAGCAAAAGCCCTGTTGAATGAATGTGATGAAGATCAAAATAAAAAGACAAACAGCATTCCAGCTGGTGAGCCACCACTAAGAAACTGTGGCTTTCACACAGCCAGTGGCAAAGGTTTAGCCATTTCAACTGCTGCTCTGCACAAAGCAAAAGCCGTGTTTAGTGAATGTGAAGAATTGGAGAGTATTAAGAAGAATACAGAAGATGGGATTATCACCAGTGAATTGACCAAAAATGGACCAAGTACAGCCAATGGAAGGTCCAACGGTGCAGTGACAAAAGCAAAGTGTCTTTTACAGAAAGCTGATTCATTTGAGGACCAACCCCTTAAATCGGACTCTATGAGAACGAGTAATTTCACCAGGACAATTCAGGCACCGCCACCATTAAATTGTGGCTTTCAGACAGCCAGTGGAAAGGGAGTTACCGTTTCAACGGCAGCCCTTCAGAAAGCAAAAGCCATGTTGAGTGAGCATAACCAGATGGAAGAGGGAAAAAAGCAAAATACAAACGTGAAGACTGGCATCAAACATGTACCTGTAAACATTGCAGTTGATCCATTGCCAAGAAATGGTGGCTTTCAAACTGCTAGTGGCAAGGGTGTAATAATTTCAACTTCAGCTCTTCAGAAAGCAAAGGCCCTGCTGAGTGATTGTGATGAAGATCAAGATATGACAATAAGGCCATCTAACATTCCAACTGATGAGCCACCACCAAGGAATTGTGGCTTTCACACAGCCAGTGGAAAAGGTGTAGCAATTTCAGTTACTGCCCTTCACGAAGCAAAAGCCCTGCTCAGTGACTGTGTGGAAGTTGAGAATATCAAGACAAATACAGAAGATAAGATTGTATTGGCCAGTAATGGTGGTGTAAGTACAGCCAGTGGAAAGAAAGGACGTGTGTCCAGTAATACACTGACAAAACAAAAGTCCTGTTTACATGAATGTGATCAATTTGAGGACCGAAAAACGGATGCTCCGAGAACCAGGCCAATTCAGCCAACACCACTAAGAAACGGTGGCTTTCAAACGGCTAGTGGCAAAGGAGTTGCAATTTCAACTGCTGCCCTTCACAAAGCAAAAGCCATGTTTAGTGAATGTGAAGAATTTGAGAATATTAAGAAGAATACAGAAGATGGAATTATCACCAGTGAATTGACCAATAATGGTGGTGCAAGTACAGCCGATGGAAGGTCCAACAGTGCAGTGACGAATGCAAAGTGTCTTTTTCAGGAAGCTGATTCTTTTGATGACCAAACCCTAAAATCGGACTCTATGAGAACCAGGACAATTCAGGCGCCGCCACCAAGAAAGTGTGGCTTTCAGACAGCTAGTGGCAAAGGAGTTGCAATTTCAACTAAGGCCCTTCAGAAAGCAAAAGCCCTGTTTAGTGAGAATGACAAGTTAGAGGTTGGGAAGGGAAATACAGAAACTGGGTTCAAGACTGCACACATTCTTTCAATGGATCCCCCAACACCACACAGTGATGGCTTTCAGACAGCCAGTGGCAAAGGAGTAGTAGCCCTTCAGAGGGCAAAATCCCTGTTCAATGAATTTGAGCAACTAAATTCAGCTGAGGCTCTAGATAATTCTAAATACTTTTTCAATGATGGCAGTTCAGACATTTCACAAACAAAGAAGACTGGCTTGAACCTTGATGATGTGCAAAACAATAGAGAGCAAATCAACTGTGGGTTCACAACTGCAAGGGGTATAAAAGTCCACGTCTCAGAAAAACATCTCTTGAAGGCAAGGAACCTTCTAAATGATCCAGCAAACGTGGATGTATTGGAAGCAGGCCCTACCTCAGTTCTTCCCTCTACCAGTGAGAAAGAGTTACATTTTCAACATACTACCTTTGAACAAGTCACTCAAAACCACAAGACTGACGATGTGAAAAAAGCTAGCAGAGATCCAGGAATGTGTGGCAAAGCCTCCGTGGCATTCAAAGAACCATCCACTTGTACCAAGGTCCCAGTCACCCTGTCAGAGGACCATCTTCATGATGGTAGTCATGATGGCCTGGAAGAGAGAAAGCCACATACCTTTCGTGCATCTCTTGGAAGAGTGGAGGACTGTGAAAAGGTTACACATCTGTCCCCAAGTGCAAGGGGGTCTCCAGTGCTTAACTTTGGTTCACTTGGCCTCAGCGGCTGCACTATCACCCAGCAGAGATATTTTGCGCAGGAAGCCATAGATTGCGCTAAGGCCTTATTAGAAGACGAGGAAGTAGCTGACCAGGATCTCACCAAAATGTCAAAGACGATTCCAGGGCAAGACTGTAGTGAAGGACCTGCACTAGAGAGACAAAGTGGCAAAGCGAAAAGATCGACAGAAGATCTAAATGGTAAGTGTGAATATTACAATTAAGTATAACTACAAATTAAAATCATTTTATTTTACAGGTGTAAAGAATCTAGGCATGGCCACTAACCACAAATGTTATTGTTCCACTGTATTCTAGGCCATCCTCCTTTGAAAAGACGGTTGTTGGCAGAATTTGACAGAACCGTAGATGGCCCAAAAGTGTCGGCACTCCATCCAGCAAAAAGTGGCCCTGATGGTAAATCACTAAAACACTATGTAAAACATTATTTGAATGCGGCAACAGTTGTTTTCTGATCATTTAATTGTATTTTTTATGTATTATCTATGTATAAAGGTGAAACAAAGGACAGACGGGTTTTCAAGTATACTACCCCTCTTCATCCAAGAATCACCACGCCATACAGGTAAGCCCCTCTGTGAAAAGGTCAATGGAGAAGAAGTTTTGTTGTACAATTAACAAAATAATAATAATAGTTTAAATGGATACTATAAGCATGTACTGTATAACTTTATCTCACAGGGATAACAAGAGCAGTGTGGATTCCAGGTTGCATAAGACAGAACCAACAAAACCATCTTCAGTCCCTGGAGACATTAAGCCTTCAAATTTAAAAATGGCCTTGTTTGTTCCCCCGTTCCAGAAGAATGTGAGGACAGGGTCACAGGTGCCACAGGACAAGACAAAAACATCTGCAGTGTTTGTACCTCCATTCAAAAAACTGGGGACTGGTGTCCAGAACAGCTCGCCTAAGCTAAACAATGAGCAAAGCAAACATAACCTTTGTGGAACACCTAAGACTAATATGTTTGTTCCACCTGTAAAGAAATCACAATCAATTCCTACAAAAGTGTCTGAAAATGAGGTGGAAGAAGCCACTCCAACAGTGGTCTCAGAGGAGGTTGAAACTGAAGATGGTCTTACGAGTGCTAAAAGCCTTCCTTCTAACCATGAGATAAAAGAGGATGCAGAGGATTCTGTTTCCAAGGACATCGTATCTGGAAATCATGGTAACTTTTTAAATGTTAATACAATACATTACGACACAATGTCTTAAATTAAAAATATTAATAATAACATTATGTTTAGCACTCTTATTAACAGACATAGCTGAGAGTCTCCAGAGCTTAGAGCTTGCACGGGATATGCAGGACATGAGGATCAGGAAGAAAAAGCGCCAGAACATTCGACCAATACCAGGGAGTTTATACTTGGCTAAGACCTCAGGAGTGGACAGGATTCGTTTGAGAGATGCAGTAAATGGGTGGGCTCCTGCCAAACACACAGCACAACAGGTATGGGATGGGTACAAATATTAACACGCTTGTGCTTTCCCAGTTGTACTATACATACAGTTCAAAGTCTTATATTGACACATTTGTTTTATTCTACCTCTATTTGAAAACTTAATTGACCTTGGGATTCCATTTTATCTAAACAACAATTTATTTATTTTTTTATTTTATTTTGTCTTTTCTTTTTCAGCTGTATGTCTGTGGAGTGCATCGGCATGTGTCTGAGATTACCAGTGACAACGCAGAGTCTTTTTGCTTTCGGTGCGGGCAGTTCTTTCAACAGCAGGTATTCATAGATGGAGGTGGGGTCCAACTTGCGGATGGAGGATGGCTGATACCCAGGAGCGATGGAACTACAGGGAAAGAAGAGTTCTACAAGTATTGAATCTATTAATTGATCACTATTTAGTATTTAGAATTAATAAAACGTTGCCGCAATAGCTGCATTTGTGGTTTGAGCAAAATGTTTGATAAATCAGATATCGTCTGATGAATGTGGATGCAACTATTGGAGGTTACAGTTCTCCACCTAACTTTTGTTACGTATCTTACATTTCCCAGAGCATTGTGTGACACCCCAGGTGTGGATCCCAAGCTGATCAGCGAAGAGTGGGTGTACAATCACTACCGGTGGATAGTGTGGAAGCAGGCCTCCATGGAGAGGTCTTTTCCAACAACTATGGGTAGCCTCTGCCTCAACCCAGAGCAGGTTCTCCTCCAACTCAAATACAGGTACATAAGATTAATTTGAAAAATCCAGTTGAATTTGATCATCTGATTAGATCATTGGTTCTCAAACTTGGGGTCGGGACCCCAAGTGGGGTCCCCAAATTATTTTGGGGGGTCCCCTGATGATTAGCTTAATGTCATTTTGGTTTGAGAACCCCTGGATTAGATGAATCTTTTGCACTAAAGGAGGTCTAAATTGCAAGACATAGAATAATGACACTTTACAAGACAAGCAATGTGTAAACCCCTGGTTGTTCTTGGATATACTTGTCCGTTGTCTCAGATATGACGTGGAAGTGGACCATAGCCGAAGGCCAGCCCTGAGGAAGATTATGGAAAGGGATGACACGTCAGCCAAAACCTTGGTTCTCTGTGTCTGCGGTGTGGTCTCCAGGGGTCAGGACCCAACCAGACAGAGTCGTAATGACGTCAGTGTCCCACCACCAGGGGTTGAATCCAAGGTCGAACCCCCAGTTGCAATAGTTTGGCTCACCGATGGCTGGTATGCTATTAAAGCGCAGATGGACGTTCCGCTGACTGTCATGCTCCACAAGGGTCGGCTGGTCATTGGTGGGAAGCTGATCATCCACGGAGCCGAGTTGGTGGGATCCCAAGATGCCTGCTCGCCTCTAGAGGCGCCTGAATCTCTCATGATGAAGGTAACTAATAACCAGTGGTTCCCAAACTTTTTAGCCCATGACCCAAAAGAGAAATGAAACATTCAAAACTAGTGAAAATAGCAGACCTACAAGCTCACAATTGTAGATCGTCTACTTTCACTACTTCTTAATTATTATGTTTTATTTATGGAATTTCTTAGATGTTTTTATTATTTAGTCCTTTTTTTTCTCTTTTTTTTTTAAATAAATGATATACTTCAAAAGATTTTCAATTTTTTGAAATATATATTTTTTGTAAGAGAAGAAATTTGGATTTTTACTCGCGACCCACTGGGAAACAGTGTTGTAAACAGTCGAAAGCAAACCATTTAAGTAAGTTAAACGTATCGACACATTCTCCGACAAGAAATGATCTGCTATTTATTCATTGTTTTCAGATTTGTGCCAATAGCTGCAGACCAGCACGATGGGACGCCAAGCTGGGGTTCCACCGTGATCCTCGGCCATTCCTGCTTCCTATTTCCTCTCTGTACAGCAACGGAGGACCTGTTGGATGTGTGGACATTGTCGTGTTGAGAAGCTACCCCACCCTGGTGTGTAGTTTACTTGAATCTGTATTCCACCACATGATGCCTTTTTTGGTTTTTAATCTTTTCAGAAAATTATAGTGTGTGTGTATATATCCTTGTTTTTACAGTGGATGGAAAAGAAGCCTGAAGGAGGTTTTGTCTTCCGCTCTGACCGTGCTGAGGAGAAAGAGGCCCGGCGCTTTAACAGCAGCCAGCAGAAAGCCATGGAGATCCTCTTTGCCAAGATTCAGGCTGATTTTGAATCATCAGAGAATGGTATGCCTTGTCTTCTAATCTAATGAGTAAAATACAGGTAAAAATGAAATGGTTGTTTATAAGTTGTGATCTTCCAGGTAATGCCAGATCTTGTGCCAGAAGACGGAGGAAGACACTCAGCCGCCAGGATATTAAGAGTCTGCAGGATGGAGAGGAACTACATGAAGCAGTGGAGAATGACCCTGTTTACTTGGAGGTGATATCACTTTCTTTTCTCTCTCTCTCGTGTTAAAACAGTTGTAGATGTAGATCCATTCGGTTACTGAGGTTGTTTTGTTGTGTTCTTGTAATACCAGGGCCATTTGAGTGAACAACAGCTAGAGGCTCTAAATGCCTACAGGCGTGCTCTGGCAGAGAAGAAGCAGGCTGAACTGCAGGAGCGGTACCGCCGTGCCCTGGAAGATGCACAGGAAGGCCAGGGCAGCTGTCCCAAACGAGACGTTACACCTGTATGGAAGCTATGCATTGCGGACTCCAGGGACCAATTAGGCAGCAATGGTGTGTATTAATACGTATATCTGTGTATCTACAGTATATAGTTGTATTTTTGTCTTTGGGACCCTTGGTTATGCAATATGGGAGGGAGTGGCTCAGGAGTTAGAGCGGTCGCTTGGAAAAGTGTCAGAGTGTCCTTGAACAAGACACTGAACCTCCAACTGCTCACTATGAGCAGGTTTGTGCCTTGCACGGTTTCCTCCACTGTCGGTGTGTGAATGGGTGAATGTAATGCACATTGTAAAGTGCTTTGGATAAAGGCACACCATTTACGATTGAATACATTATTTAAAAATAACTGAAATGTAGTTTCTGTAGTTCTTGTTTCAGATTGATGGTACCTGAAATGTTTTAACATCTTGCATTCTGGTGAACCCAATTTCAAATGTAGTTTTCTCCTATTTTCAGTTTACCTATTGAACATTTGGCGGCCTTCATTGGATCTTCAGTCTTTGCTGAAAGAGGGCAGCCGATACAGGGTTTATAACCTTACCACTTCTGATGGCAAGAAACGACCTGGCTGTGCAGCTGTTCAGCTCACTGCAACTAAGAAAACACAGTTTCAAGACATGCAGGTTCTGTACACATTCAGCCTAGACATAATAGACAATTAAAATTCAAATAAATATTTTCGTAGGTAACTTTATTCATTTATTTTTTTAGGTCTCCCTGGAATGGTTGTCGGCACACTTCCAACCAAGAACTTCAGCCACCTTCCTTGACCTCCAAAAGACTGAAGAATTCTATCCTCTCTGTGGAGAAGTTGATCTCGTAGGATATGTCATCTGTATCACAGATGGACAGAGTAGGTGTTTTGTTGTATTTTCCCCAAGTGTCTGTTGTCACCGTATTATTCATAAAAAGGCTGTTACTGACTAGCCTCTTTTCAATCCAGGTTTCTCCCCTGTGATATATATGGTTGATGGGCAGCTGAACATCATGAAAGTGCGCTGCTCCAGCAGTTTGGTTCAGTCTGGCTTGGAAGACCTGGTGAAGCCACTGGCCCTTTTGGCTCTGAGTAATCTACAACTGAAACCTCAGCCTTCCGCTCCCATTCCGGTCCTGTATGCTGGAGACCAGGCCCTGTTTTCTGCAAATCCCAAGGAATCTCATCTACAGGAAGCCCTCGCCCAGCTCAGAAACCTGGTCCAGGTGTGCTGGACTAATCACTACGCTAATAATTATAGTGCAGTTTCTAGCACCTGACCATATACCAGAATGAATTAACTGGCCTGCTTGAATGCTTCCACATACTATTTAATTTCATTGCAATACATTAAATTTGTCACAGAGCCGTAAGGTATTAGCCTGGGGCCAGCCTATATACTAATGCAGCTAACTGACTGCAGTATGTTTAACATGTGTGGGGATGTGTCTAGCTGCAGCTAGGCTAGTAAGGTATAGCCAGCATGGCGGGACGGGTGAGATGTTAAGGTCTTTGCACCTTTCTGCCTTGAGCCGATCCCTGCTTCTCTTTACCAATGTATTTGTTTCTGATCGCACAAACAGATGAATCCACCTTTACCTAATTTGCCTCAATACTGCCTAAATTCATCCACATACCTACAGGAGTACTACTTAATCAATAGCCCCACTTAATCAATAGCTGCCCTAAATGAATAGGCCTAGTCTAAATAAACAACACACATCTATATGCCTATTTTGTTAAATGTACACACTTGATACAGTGGAGATATTCCTCCAAGAGTTGTTTACGCTTCCAGGTAATTTAATTGGTTTGGGCTAATCTATTAAAACTGGTATAAAAGTGGCTCATGTGAAAAATGCCACTGCCTCCCTTTTTCTATTTAACGGTATGCTGATTGGGTTGACGGCCAAGTAACGATTCATGGGAATCCACCACCTCTGTGAGATCCAACTACAGCTGAAAATAACCATACACCACTCCAGAACACCCAATGCTTGGAACCTCTGCTGTTTTTATAATATTAATTTCAAACATGTGTCTTGCCTCAGGAGGATAGGATATTATGTCACAATGTCTAACGTTCTATCGAAATGAAATTGACTAATAAACTGGGTTTGATGTTAAACCAAAGGTGACATTTGTATTGTAACCATATCCTGAGACGGGTTACTGTACATACTGTACATGTAATGTTCTTTTGTTTGTTGTTTGTTTGTAGTTTATTCTTGGACAGTGTACAATTAGATAATGAAAATGTATTTATTTTCCAGGGTCAGGAGGACTTCTTTAAGAATGCAGAAGAGAAGCTTTCACATTTCATCCAGTTCGATGGTCTGAGCTCCATCTCATCTCCAGCTTTGCAGCCAAGAACTCCAGCTTATAAAACAGATGTAAGACCAGAGACAAGGACCTGTGTGAGTTTTTTACTCATATTTCTTTGGCGTTCTGAAGCATCACACCGCAATGGAAATAAAATGTTAAGCTTTCCCGTGTTTTTATCCTTTATTTGACAGTGGTGTGCAACTAATTTCTTTTTACTACATTAGCATTGTCAATAAAGATGTCAATCAATGGAGAGAAGGAAGGCCAAAAAGTCTCCTGGAGCAAAAAATTAATGCCCCAATATCCTATGGGCAATTTAATAAACTGCTCTTAAATCTCCACTAGCTCACTATGTAATTGTTTTTAACTTATTGGTTTTCTGTTATGGTTTTATTTTGTTGTTTCTGTGTTTTTATAGCTGTATTTTATATCTGTATATGTCTTAATTATTTTGTGGGTAATTTCGACAGCGTTGCAAATTAATGAAAACGTAATGCTCTTTTTGAGAATAAAGTTACTATCAATCAATAGTGCCAGTTCATGTTGACTGAAACTGTTATTGTGTTTCGTGCAGGTGAGATCTCAGCAGCCAAGCCGAAGCTTTGGATCCTTCACGCCTTTGGGCAGGACCCCCACTCTGGCTAAATCCTCAGCAGACAAAGACCCCAAAAGTCTGAAGAGAAAGAGGGCCCTGGACTACCTGTCTCACATACCCTCCCCACCGCTTCTCTGCCCTGTGGGCACAATGACTTCTCCTTGTGTCAATAAGACGTTCAACCCCCCTCGGAGGTCTGAGACACCCAGCACTTTAAAAACTGTTAAGACGCCAGCACGAAAATCTGTCGTCTCCCCAGCTGTGGATGAGTGGGTGAATGACGAAGAGCTGGCTATGATTGATACTCAGGCATTGCACAATGGACCTAGTTGATAAAGTACCTGATGAAGGCAATACACTGTATGTATCTACTTGTAGATAAGCATTGTACACAAACAAGCAAAATATCTGGTCAAATGACGAGTGACTGTGAAGGCCCTCGTGTTCAGGTTCTGTGGTTGTTTTCTGGTCCAGTTGGACTTTTATGCTGAATCATTGTCTTGTTATGTGTCATCTCTACGGTATATTGGTTTTGCTGAACACAGAATACCTAGTTGTTCAAAACTGTCCTAAAGTGTGGTTTTTACCTATTTGATATACAATATTTTGGCGAAAGAAAAGGTGTAGTGTGTGTGTTGTTTCAAATCAATGATATAGATGAAATATGAATAAGCAGAAACCCAACAGCTCTTGACCTCTAATCCAGCTCTGCTGCTACCCAGCAGCTTAGAAAGCCACAAAGGTATATATAAGCTATAATATATTGTTAGAATACATTTACTTTAACATTTTTAAATTAGTATTGTTTGACTTGAATTTGCGTAGTTTAAGAGCTGTGCCATTAGCACTGAATTTACTTTTCATAAGGCCTTCCTTTAATAACATTTTGTAAACTTAAAATGGGTTGGATGAAACTACCAGTATGCCTCATATTACTGTTTGATGGCAATAATATTACACATCATTGGCCATTCCTTTTTGTTGGGAAGAAAACGGAAGCCTTGCTCAAAATCAGAGCAGTTTCTATACTCGTATCTGGTCTGTAGGTGGCGACTGCGACTTTTCTTTTAACTGCTTTTCAACCACAGGTTCAGCCTCGTTTATCTACTATATCAACGTCATTTCCGTCATTTCACTATCAGGAAATAACACCGGGGTGTCTTGTGTTTACTTGTTTAATTTTACACCATAATCGCGATTCAAACCTGAATTCAATTGATACGGTAAGACTACATTCATTAAGTATTATATTACATTTTGAATTAGCGGTCAGGAATTGTACTTTACTGTCTTCAGCGTGATAACCAATACGTTATGCTGAAGTTCATTGTGATAACGTGCTTGAGAAATGGGGACCGCAGGTTCTGTTTTGATTGATTGAAGACTTTATTAGAAGTTTGCATAGGAAAAGGTACAGTTTCATGACGGTACAGTTCACTGGTACAAGGTCTACTAAAAGGAGATCCATGAAAAGACTAAGCTTATTTCCACTGGAAACCATTGAAGTATCTCTGAATGACAGACAAATAGAACACAGTACTATGCAGTAGATATGTAAAGAAAAACAAAAAAGAAAACAGTAAGTCTAAAACAGTAAGAAGGGGCAGGGGAGGGTATGTTGGGCTAGGTTAGTTTTTTTACCAGTTGCGAACGGCTGCTGCCTGTAAGTGGTTTTTCAGGGCAATTTTAAAGGATGCTAGTGATCCACCCTCCTTTATGACCTTCGGTAAGGCTTTCCACATTTTGGTGGTATAGCAGAAAAAAGAGTTTGACACTTACCCCCCCAAAAAAGGTGTATAATGTTCCCCTCTCAACTAAAAAAAGGTTCTATGTCCCCCGCTCATCCAAAAATGCAGGAAACATTCATTTCTAATTATTAATAACAACTCTAAACACACACAACGGAACATAATGGAGAGAAATTACGAATACTAGTGGGACAAGGGGGCTCTAGCGACATCTGGGCACTTAGGGACGTGGGCATTTGGACGAGTGCAGTGGGCACCTGGACGAGTAGGCACTTAGGGTGGAGACATCTGGGCACTAGGGACTTGTGGGCACCTGGACAACTGGGCACCTACATTAGAATTGCCCACATGTTCTATAGTGTCCAGATGTCCCACATTTCCTGCATTTGAGTTGGGAACATAGGCTATACCTTTTTTGGAGTGGGGAACATAGATCTTTTCTTTGTTGAGCAGGGAACATAGAACCTTTTTTGGGGTAGGTTGGGTGGGGAACATAGGCCCTAAGGGAATACCTCAAGAAATGCAGCATGGGTTTCACTCTGTAATTATATTTCTTATAGATCATGCCTCATGGCTCATCAAAAGACTAACACTAGGAGAGAAGAATGTGGAAAACAACCTGGTGAAGACACAGATACCAAACATGTGAGAGATCGTGTATTACAGGAAATAGGATGCACCAGCGCCACCTTCATTGGTCCTTCTGGCCCCCCTCCAAAGACCAAACCAGAACCAGATAAACCCCAATCTGAGAACCCATCGACCAAAAAAAGGGATAAAAAGCGCCCTCAGTCGCGCAGCACGGAACCTGTTCTTGAGAGAGTAGTCACACCCGTCATCAACATTGAAGAAACTCTGAGTGAGTTCTACAAAGAACTCGAGCAGATCGATTCCACTGATAATACCGATTATGGCAACGCAAATGTTGCTGATTCTACATCATACAAACCTTCAGAAACCTCTGCAGATAGTAACATTTCTGTCATGACCAAGTCTTTGGACTCAGACTTTTGCCAGAACAGCATGAGACGCCCTGTACGTCCTCACTGGTACCAAAATGAGCCTTACCCTCACAGAGATCAGAGGTCAGGCGTTGATCAGACGTCAGGTCATGCTCAGAACCACTGGCACCGCCGTCCTCCAGAAAAAAACACATTGCCCTTCCCTGGATTTCACAACCCTCCCTTCTGTGGTCCTCCTCCACCTCACTTTTCACCACCATTCCCTGGTACGCCACCACCAGGCATGGCACCACCACCACACATGAATGATGACTGGAACAGCTCCAACGAAGCAAACCAATATCAACAGGACAGGTGTTGGTTGCCGCCACATGATGAATACAATCGCCTTACTCAGGATTACAATGAAGATTTTCCGCACCCCTTTGACAGGAACAAATGGGTTCACTGTGATGATAGTGATTCAAATTATGTTAATGATTCATTGTCCGGCGCGTCACACCTTCGTGAAGATTTTGACAGGCATGGTGGGAGGTTTGGGGCAGATAAAGAACTTCATGAGCAAGAAGACCCACGCCAACCATCTGATCAAACTTTGGTTCTGATTCTGCTGAGGGGTGTACCGGGGTCTGGGAAATCAACACTGGCAACGTAAGATTGATTTACTGTCTCACTGTTGCCATTATTTTGTTTGTGGTTGTATCTCATAACCACCACCCTATTTTCCCATCAGCATGTGGAGGTGATTCCTGAAAATGTCATGTCACACTGTAGAACAATAAAGGTCTGCACACCGATTTTTGCTCCCAAACATTAAGTTTACTTGTGGTAACGTTTCGAGCCTAACGGCTCTTTAAATGTTACCACAAGTAAACTTAATGTTTTGGAGCAAAAATCGGTGTGCAGACTTTTATTGTTCTACCTGTATGCATTGTTTTAGTCTAGCACCCAGCCAACTGTGGCTTTAGATGTGCGTGCCTTTTGGCTGCTTTGCGGTCACCTTGCTTATGTCACACTCTGTCACACTATTTTCCTCTGGAGTTTTGGTTGACTATCACATGGAATGTTACCACAATATCATGTAATGCCTTGTTTCCCTTGCAACTTCTGTTAATTTCACCAGCTGCTGAAGTTTGTGTAACAATGCACCAGACTGTTCTACAGGATATATTGTCAATATGTTTTATGGATAGCCACCTACAGTACTGTGAGTACATTTTATTTCCTTTATACAAATTAGCCCATTTGAGAATTGTATTTTTTTCTTCTAGGGAATTACTGTCCTCTGGACCCAGTGGGGTTGCACTGAGCACAGATGACTACTTCTTTAGTGAAGATGGCTATATCTATGATCCACGCCAACTTGGAGTAGCTCATGAATGGAACCAGAGCAGAGGTATTAGTTTCTCTATTTCATTTGAGCCACATGTTACCGAAGTGTATTTGGATAGTCGTTTCTGACATCATTATACATTGTATGCAGCTGAAAGAAATTCTACGATGACTGATGGATAGGCTATATTTAAATGATAAATACACAGATAAGATATCCATTTAATGTCTTAAATCTTATTCCCATGAAACAAAGAATAACTCAGGAGTATATTTGTAGTGTATTGAAACAGACAAGGCAAGTACAGATCAAAAAGGTATCTCATGACAAGTAGTACTGGGTGATCAGATGACAGCTCAGCCATGGAGCCAGCACATAGGTTGGTAGAAAACATGGCGAGGATGAGCATGATGGTGACGTGACGTGATGGTGTTATTCGTTTGTCCAGTTGTCGTTAGGAGATAGTCTGTGACCTGACACGGGCAGGTACCAAGCTGATGTCATCATCCTTCCTTCAGAATAGGCTTAAAGAGGCACCATAGCAACCAGAGTTCACTACGACCCAGAAGTGCTTAAAACAGTTCTTCATATCAGTCTTGTTGTTGCCGATTTGCAACAACAATGAGCTACAGGCAGCTATACACAGAGAGGCCTGCTGGCTGAACAGTTTCACCCAGTGACGATTCATTGCGATATTGATCTTCTTGTTAGACATTTAGTAAACCGATATTAGTTATAGTGTCACGGCAGAGCATGGATAATATATTTTGATAACACTCCCAGTGGGGAGGCAACAGAACAGACCAGGCAAGGCTGCGACATTAATTGGTATACAAAAATGGTACACAAATCAGTGTAATGATTATCAACATAGAGCTAACAATGACATTGTTACTCTTTTCCTGTATATCACTTTTAGATTTAAACAAGTGCAGGTCATGTTCCACTGTAATTGTAACAGTAATTAACTAAATGTGTAACCTAAGCATTACTCTACTGCTGAAAGGTATGCCAGTCTCTCCTGGTGTGTTTAAAATACCTGACAATTTGCCCTTAAACAAGAAAGCTTTTCAGTGGAACTGCTGTGGCCCTTAGTAGAAGACAGTGCTCGTTTATGGAAACTACCAGTGGTGAGGATGTGTGTGTATGATTATCAAGCAGAGTAAGCTAAAAGGACCATGCTCAGCAAAAAAGAAATTGCCTGGATATGCAAAAACTATTTTAGCAACATGAACCCTATTATTCTGGGCATGTCATAATAGGCAAATGTCAACGGCAAATAGCAAATCTACAAGCCCACAATGTGTCGCAGAGGTTCATCATCATAGCTAAAATAATAATGTTATTTTTTGTCACGATCTGCATCTATGTACTGGGATCTGTAATTAGAATTATTGATCTTTTGAAGATTGTGGTGGCTTAAATTTGCTTGACCACATTGCCTGCCCAATTATGAATTAGGCTTTAGTGTCCTTCCTGAATTTTGTTCAGCGTTACATTAATCATACTTTTCCTTTTACCATTTTAGCTAAAGAAGCAATGCTTGAAGGACGCTCCCCTATAATTATTGATAATACAAATGTCGAAGCTTGGGAGATGAAGCCATATGTCAAAATGGTGGGTGTTGCTCCATTAAACATTATTTGGCAACAGAACAATTACTCCAAATATAAATAACACTACATGCATATAGAACCTAAAGCTTTTTTTTTTACTGTTACAGGCCTTGGAGAAAGGATACAGAATTGATTTTCTTGAACCTGACACCTGCTGGAAATTTGATCCCTTTGAGTTAGAGAAGTATGTTTTTACTGATTATTTCATGTATATTTTATAGTATGTGATGATACAGTAATAACAGTTCTTTGATTATCAGTCTTCATATAAGAACACCGCATTCGAACACTAACCAAAACATGTGCTTACCAGGAGGAACAAGCATGGTGTACCTCAGCAGAAAATTGCTCAGATGTTGGATCGTTTTTCATTTCCCATATCAATAGACATTGTTATGAATTCACAAGAGCCCTCTCATGTAAGCATGAGACATCGCCCAGAGCCACAGAAACAGGAGAGATTCAACAGTCCAAATTACAACCAACAGATCCACCCAAACAAATAACAGAAGAGTGTTTTTGCAATAAAGGAAAAGAAGTCATCAGCAGTTTCTACCGGACTTTTAAAATACATTTTCTAATGATTATTTTTTTATAAATGTATGTAAAAAGCTATTTTGAATATTTTGAATAATATATTCATTATAAAATGTTCATGTTCAAGAGGATTTTGTCATCTATTATGCTTTTTTGTAATGATTGAATATCGGCATTAATGTAAAAATTCTGGCAAATACAGTACTTTTTGCTTTTTTTTGTACATGTGATACGTGTAGTCAGCTCAGCAGACCAGTAGTATTACTGGTAAGCCCAATTTATGAAAAAAAGGCAGATCTACAAGCTTTTAATGCATAGCATCATGAGCTTGCAGATCTGTTATTTTTGGGTTAGGGTTAGTACTTAAAACGTATCAACATGCTGCTTGGATTCTCAGACATGCAAACTGAGGTTTATGTCTGAAGCGCAGTCTGTCCTGGTTGCACAGTCTGTCCTGGTTGCAACACATTACATATTCCAATTTTGTTTTAACCCATTAAGACCTGAGGCCGATTCTACAAGCACCAAGATTTTTCAAAAAGATTTAAAGTTTTCAAAATATATCTGCTATATATCTATCTATTTTTGAGTAGACAACGCTAAACTCTAAAATGACACAGATGCTTTCCCAGTCACTAAAATGTGTTTTGGTTCATTCTCCCCACGGCCTGCAGTTATAGTATACAACATAACCAAGGCCCCAAAGGGACACTCTTGTGTAATAAAGGCAAATAAGAGAGTAATAACAACAGAATAATAACAACAGAGAGTTTCTAACCAAGCTGTGAGCTGTTGTGAGAACCTTGAACCCTTAACATTACATTGGTTGTGGTGCACACTGTATGTGTTCTGTGAGCCTGTACTGTAGTTCACCTTGATGGGATCACACTTTCATCTCCTTGGGAATCTGGTAAGAGTTTGTAAGCCTGCATTTGTGGTTTAATTCTTAAGGGTAAAACAAATAAAAAATAAATCAGTTTTAAAGCCTTAGTTATAGCCTGTGGTGATGGCTGATGGGCCCTAGCTCATATGGATGGCAGTGTCAGTGATAGGCCACGCAAACAATGCTCCCATGACAAGGAGCTTAGTCAAAATTAGACTATGGACTCTGAGCATTATTTGAGGCAGGAAAAGGTAAACAACTTGGTCACCAGAGATTGCTGTTCTAGGAAATGGTCCTGTAGCCATGTCCACATTATAAGAGGACACATCAAACAAACCCAAAAGGAAGATATGGGCTACTATGATTTATAGTCAGAAAGATCTTTTTTCCCCTCTCAAATTCAGCTGTGGACAAAATCAACAAGACTTGACAGCTGAAATGTCTGATGCTCAGCTTTGTTTTAGACTTTAGAGAATGAAGACATGAAGGATACTCATTGCATTCATTATTAATTAGGCTAAAATGTAATTAATGTAGACAGATGCCCATTTGTAGACCTGGGTAGAGCGACTGATGGGTTAGCTAGGGTTAGGCTTACCTAGGAAGATCCTAGATTACAATTTCTATATTTGATATCTACCTCGTGTTTTCCCCTTCTAGTCTAGGCTTTCTCAGTTTGAATATAAAGGACATGCAGGACGTATAGACAAATAATTCATATAGTAAATAAAAACCTATGATGCATTGACATTGACAATGATGATGCATCTGACTCTTCTTGCATCCCGTGATAGAAATATCCATAGGGTAGAATCACGATGTTTATTGTCGTGGCCACGTGACATGTTCAGCCAATCCAGACCGTGGAGTGGAGCTGCACGCCACGGCGTGTCTTTCACTCAGACGGAGTCGGAGACTCTCACACTCACACACACCAACGGCCAACGCTTATCGTGATCATGTTACAGATTTAATTCCATACTGGGAAATATTTGCATACTTGCTATTGATACTCCTGTCTGTGGTATAAATCGCTAGCTACAATGTTGCTGATAATAACACGGTCGGTGCAAGTGGGTCGACTACGCGAGTGCAGAGCGAACGGCTCAATTGTTCTATAGAATGTATAGAGTGGGAACTTTCCCAAACGACCCGAGAGGAGACGGATGGCGTTTTACACAAGATATGGTAAGGAAGGGGGTTTACATTGATGGAAGTTTATGAATGCACTCGTTACAAGATAACCGGTTGCCCAGTTAAACGCTTGCCAAAGCCAATCTGTTGCCAATTCACTTAAAAGGGGCGTCCTTATCCCACCTGGACTTGGGTTTCTTTTAGTCTAATCGTGTTCAAATTGAGAGAGACAAAAAGACTCCTCGTTTGTGGGATGATAACCCAGGTTGGTTTTGTTAATCTTGATGGGAGCTACCAGGGAGGACAGGTGGCAGTGGATCTCCTTTAAACTATGTTGATGTTGACTCATAAATTGGCTCGGATGATAGATAAACCTGTTCTGTTCTCTGTGCTGGCTGCCATTGATCATTAATGGTGTTGTAGGCTACTTTGATGCAGTTCCCAGTATTGCAAATAAAAGTGATGTTATTGATAAATTTGACTTCTTCATAGGCCGTGAATCAATTGTCAAATTACATAGGCCTATGCCATTGGCCCATTTCGTACAATCTTGTTGTAGCACCCAAGTAGGCCTACACTAAAATATACCAGTAAGACTCCCTAATCGGGAGATAAGCGACCGTAGGTCGCTTTTATCTCCACAAATAGGGCAAAAAATTGTTTTTCCAAAATCTTCCTGATCCATGTTGATGACATGAGTGTAGACATGCTGTGTAGTGATTTTCGTGATTTTAGGGCAAAATCTGGAGGAGCAGTGTCCAAAAATGTGTTTTTAAAATCGGCCTGAAGGTGGCGCTATATGGGACAGATTCATGTTGATGGGATGAGTGTAGACATACTGTGTAGCGATTTGCGTGATTTTAGGGCAAAAACTGTAGGAGCAGTGTCCAAAAATGTGTTTTAAAAATCGGCCTGAAGGTGGCGCTAGAAGAGGGCCATGTGAGAAATGAGGGGTGGGGTCTCCGCGTTGCCTTGACGGACGAATAGGTACCGGCCCCGGCTCTCCCGGAGGCTCCTAGCCCGAGTTACGGCATTTTATGTGAGCTGCAGTGGAGGGGGTCCTCCACTGGGGGCGCCACCACTTTTGCATCCGTTCTGGAGCACCAGGAGTGGGTGGTCCCCAGGAATTCCCCGTGAGCAGCCCCGTTGGGGTGGTCATTTGGTCATTTTTGCACATTTGGTCATTTTTTACACCTGGGGGTCCCCCAGGGACCTGGGGGTCCCTGGAGCTCCGGGGGTCCTTGGAGGTTGTAGTTTGCCAGGTAAGGAGTGTGTGTGCAAAATGTGGCATGGATGGGGGCAACGGTTGTGGAGATATGAGCAGGGCAAAAGTGTGACGTGTGACTCACGGAGGGACATTTTTTTACACCTGGGGGTCCCCCAGGGACCTGGGGGTCCCTGGAGCTCCGGGGGTCCTTGGAGGTTGTAGTTTGGCAGGTAAGGAGTGTGTGTGCAAAATTTGGCATGGATGGGGGCAACGGTTGTGGAGATATGAGCAGGGCAAAAGTGTGACGTGTGACGTGTGACTGACTCACTCACTCACTGACGGACGGACAGCCGGTGGAGGTTTTGGTAGTAAATGCGAGTATGCGACCTGAAATTAGATCTAGCCACAGATGGTTAGTGAGTACAGTAGCCTATGGCTATGATGTCTTTCTCTGAGGGAGAAATTCCAGTTTGACAGAAATCTCAGTATGTCAGTTGCATGTAGGCACTAGGCAGCCTACATACATCTGTGTTGCAATTTTAGTCCCCATTCTCAGCCAAGAGCTGTGCCCTCACCGTGGCAGCTGGTTACATAATTCCTTTGAGTGTTACAGTTTAGTCTTTAGTGAATTGGAAATTGACCACACAGACAATAGTCCTCCTGCATCAAGCTAAATATAGGTGTTGTTACATAAGCAATGTCTTCCTCTTTGCTGGAGAGGTGTTTAAAAAAAATAGAAGTCTCAATCAGTATGCAGTTATACACATTCCCCAATGGAAAACCAGACCACATGGGCCTGTGATCTTAGATATATTCACACACACACACACACACACACACACACACACACACACACACACACACACTTCAAATGAGCTTTATTGGCAAAACATATTTACATTGCCAAAGCAAGTGTCACACACGCATGCATCATAATTGTCATCTTGGCTTGCTGTTAATCACCCTTAAACAAGACCCTATGACATTTGTTTATTTCCCCAGGAGTAATGTTCCACTGTTCACTATGGATACTGGTGCAGCCAGCTGACATCACTGCAGTTCTACTCAAGGACAGTGAAGGCTAGAGACTAGCGAGAGTGCTGGCAGTATGTATCTTGTCTGGCTTCTGCCTCATCAGTTAATGGCATTTTGTTACTTACATCCATTCCAAATCCACCAACAATTGTTTTTATACAGTATGGAAACAGTCACTGGGTAATAGAATTCAAGTGTGAAGATATGGTTTTCTTTAATTCCTGATCATTACATCATACATCAAACGTATCTCACTTAACATGTTTTGAAACCTACTCAGAATAAAGACTGAGGATAGTGATTTATTAATAGCAACATAAGTCTGTTTGCACAGCAGCTGCTAGAGCTGTATTAAAAGTAGGACATTTCCACTCCCCACTTTTGTGAGCATGTACTATTGTGCTCTCTTTGCATAATAATAGGTTGCCCTTGAGGGCAACGTGTCTTGCCAAGACATTTTTTCAGATACGGTATGTTTCTCAGAATCAAATGCGTTAATCCTTTTATATTGTCTGCTATGAAAGATGACACCAAGGTAAAACTGAGTGGCTCATAGCCGGCCTTAAAGGACGACCTAGACTATATAACTGGTCCTCAATAATCCATCCATTAGTGAGAACCAATTATATGTAGATAGTTTGAAAATGGATGAAGTCGTCCTTCAATGGCTTTGCATTTTTATGTATAATTTCGCCTAATCAAATGTATATTAATGGTTTTGCATTTTGATGTATAATTTGGCCTAATCAAATGTATATTAAACTAGCCTATTATGTCGGGTAGATCAGAATGGGGCTGATGGGAAGCTGCTGTACTATGCTGTGAAAGGTAGTGGCATGCATTCTAATAAACGGTGTCTCTCTGACTGCAGGAGGGGATGGATGGAGGGTGTAGGCGGAGGGCACACAATGTGAAAAACCACCAATATGTAAACGCCCAGTTTGAGATTGCTTTTGCTTTCGATCCAGTTGTTTGCGATATTATTTCCGGACAGACAAAGCAACATCTCAAAGATGGCTAGCCTCTTCTCTTGCAGAGCCATCCATTAAAAACAGTAATTGTATTTGTGCAGTACCTCTCAAGTACTTACCTCTATGTCATGTGCTAGTACTTTTCCATACACTGACATATTAGTGTCATGTCAGATATCAAGCAAGTCTACGCCATATTAGACCCTGTTAAACTAACGATTGCAGTGACTGTGGTATTCCAGTTACATACTTTTTCTTTGGTCAACCTTATTCGCTTGTATTTTTTATTTGCAACTCAACATGAATATCAATCTGTTTGCCACTACAGCTCTAACAGAGCTAGCATTTAACAACATCACAGGATTTTGGTTTGTTTTTCTTGCCAACAAAGACAATTGGACTAAGTTTCAAATTAACCTGTTAGGACCTGAAAAATACCTATCTATCCTAATGGTTTTCAGAAAAATGTATGTTTCTATATCAGTAGTTGTGGTTCTCAAATTATTTAATGTGAAGGACCCCTAGAATTATTATATTATTAAGTATTTGACCGCAGACCCCATCTCAAAATATTTTGTTCCATGGACCAAGAGAGATAGAAATTTGAATTACAAATGTTTGCTTTAAAAATATATACATTCAAAGATTTGCACAAATGTTCACGATTTTTCAAAAATAGCAGATCTACAAGCTTGCAACGTGGCATTCGGTGCCAGCCAGGCAGTGTGCTTGTACAGTATATAATAATAGTTTTATGCCACAGCTACAACATCATACAGCATATTAAACATGCACAGCTCAAGTAGGTGATAGCAATACATGACATGCTCTGTGCTTGTGAAAGGACTGCAGTCTAGATGAGACTGGAACAGGTGAGGCTGAAGCGGAAGCCTAATTTGTAGTATGACAGTGTTTTGCAATGGCAAGTCAGTTCTTGTCAGCAAGTGACACCTCATGATATGGAGAATAAATTAAGCTTGATTTATCATTATTAGATTGCATCGGCACTAGGTGTTGAATCACCATCTGTTTTCAGAGAGCAATCAGCGTGTTGGTTGATTATGAGAGGATGTTTTCCATTGACCTTGTTGACCTTCAGTGGCATGTTGTCAGCGACCACTCTTCTCTGCACTTCTCAGTTTCAAGACCTTATTGATATTTTCCTTGGTTGTTAATGATGTCAGTGATGGACTACCTTGTTTGTGTGTTTATCTGTGCAGGCCTGGTGATGTGTGGCTTGTGTGCTTTATGAGGCAGCCTTCCCTGGATGACCGTGATGGAGGAGGCTGCCTGCCAGTTGGAGAGAGACCATGTGCACAATGTCTATGAGAAGATTGCTCCATATTTCAACGATAGCCGCTACAAAGCCTGGCCCAATGTACGGCAGTTTCTACTGGAACAACAGCCAGGAAGCATCGTTGCTGACATTGGTAGGAAAGCATTCTTTTTCCTGCTTAGTGCTTACCTACTGTACCTACCATGTTTGATAACCCATCCAACCTATATTAAAACATACTAGTAGCTACTGTTTATTTGTTTGCTGTAAAATTTAAAAAAATCACACCTAGTGTGAAGTCAGTGGTGCTATTTATGAGTTAATTTCTTTTAACGTCCTGTGAAGCTTGGCCAATGTGACCCTGGGCATACAACAAACTTTGGACAAACGGACAAAGCCGGATGTTGGAGCTTAGCTCCCTCCAGGAGCACCGTTCAAAAATACACATAATCTGTGATGTGTTGTTTATTCTAGGTTCTTATATAGGACCCCCTCAAACCAGAATAGACTGCTAAGATTTGATCATGTGTTGCTGACTATCGCCTCTGTTGCAGGCTGTGGTAATGGCAAGTACCTCCACATCAACAAGGAGGTGTTCAAGCTGGGGTGTGATGTTTGTCGCCCCCTGGTGGACTTTGCCTGGAGCCAAGGACATGAAGTCCAGGTGTGTGATGGGCTGCAACTGCCTTACAGAGATGGCTGCTTTGATGCTGTGCTCTCTATTGCAGGTAACCGATGCAAGCATCTCTCTCACTGTCACATTTGATCTTCCTCTGTGTACAATACATAAATCTCAATTCCTCCCTCTGTGTATAATACATAAATCTCGATTCCAAGTTTGTCGCTTAATTAAAAGTTTGCAAACTTGGAAGAAACAGAAAAATCGTTGATTAATGATGAAAGGGCGAAAAAAAATCAGTTAACCAAGTAATAAGGTTCATGTTATTGTTCATTTACTAATACAGAACCAATGTTATGTTTTCTCTTAGTCATCCATCATTTGTCCACCAAAGAGAGACGTATTCGAGCAATAAAGGAGATGGCACGCACTCTGCGCGTAGGGGGACGCATCATGATCTGCGTGTGGGCCATGGAACAGAAGCGTCGCAAATTTGAGAAGCAGGACATCTTCGTCCCCTGGAACCCCAACCCTCAGTCGCCCTCCAGCTTCAACAAAGATCATGCCAGGCCCAGGAGAAGGGCCGCAGCACAAAGCGTGAGCGAAGCCACAGATACAGATAACACGGACAAGCACAGAAAGGTGAAAAGCACATCCTCCATGGACGACGAAGAAGACCTCGCCTGCGCCACACCACAGCAGCGGAGAACCCAGAGGCTGTGGTTCTTCTCCAGGTCCCTGGACTCCGTATTCGACTTTGGAAGCCTAGCTGTCTCCAGATCATCCTCCCGAGACCTGAGCACTTTATCCTCGCCCGCAGGGCAAGATGAGGGGAACAAGGCCAGCCACCGTGGGAGAGGACGGGGCCTGATCAAGCAGGTCTCCAGCTTCTTCTCCACTTCATTCACGATCAGTTCAGAGGAGGACATCTTTGACTCGGTCATGGACTTGCACAAGGGACAGAAGGGCTCCTTAGACAACACAGCCGCCAACCCCAGGGAAAATCAGAACACTTCTGCGGGCATTGTCCAGGGATGTGGCTCTCTAGCCCTGCCAGATCTCGTCCCATACCAAAGGGAATGTCTCAAACAGTCTGGAGAGCAGAAGGATGACAGAAGCCCCCTGGGGAAATGGCAAGAGCAACAGGAAAGCACAAAGAGTCCTCAGGAAAGTGAGGAACAGGTGGCAGGTTCCTGCCTGAGGTATTATCATGTCTTTAGGGAAGGAGAACTGACAGAGCTGATAGAGAATCATGTTGAGGAGCTTTGTGTCACACACACTTACTTTGACCACGCCAACTGGTGTGTAGTGGCAGAGAAAATTCAGGTTTGGAAAATATGACGTATTATCTTAACACACTTTGGTTTTACAGTTTCCTCAAGTTTTAACTTTGAACAACACTATTTTGAATTACGATTAACTCTACAGAACACAAACAGGTATAGCCATTTAAAACATCCACCAATTTAGGTGAAATAGAGTGTCACAGGTGTTCCATCTCCAAAAGTAATAAATTGGAGTCAGCAGTCACAAGACACAAAGAATGGCTTCATAACCAGTTATGGAAGAAACACAGTTTGTGTTATTAAAATACGCCGACTTGTCTGACTAACGCATTTAGTAATTCATTTTCAATGAGATGTCAAGAGTGAATTGTGGTTCACTTTTTCTATGCAACGCATAGAAATGAATCTATTCATGAGGAGTCTCTCCTATTATGGCTATAACTGTATGCTATGATGTTTTTATTGATACTATTTAAAGCAATTAACAAGCAGTATCCATACTGTGAGTGTTCCCTCTAGATTACATATGGAGTTACATTGCTGCTATTAACGACTTAACTATTTATTAACAATGAAAGCCAAGGTGTGATTCATTTTAATGTTATTATTGATAAGTGATTATTCATTTTAATGTTATCTTTTCACACAAACAATTATCAGAGGATACAATGACAATTCTATGTAACATTCATTGTTGAAGCTTTGATTGTCTTATTATTGGTGTCTGCCTATTTTAAAGCCTGATTTATACTTAGTTGTGTGCCATTGTCGTGCACAGAAAACTAGCATATGTACAAGCTCACAACACGTGATGCATTGTGAACTTGTAAATGAGCTATTTATTTTTTCTGTGTGACATGATGCACAACCAAGTATAACTCAGGCTTAAGATTGCACATATTCCACAACGCTAGGCATAAGGATCCAACATTGCAGCAATTATCAGTTCTGTAATTCTTGGTAGGATTTGCTATGAACCACCTGTGCTGAATTGTGGAAAAGGGGAGGTAGACGCCCATCTTGCAATACATTAGTTCAATTTGGTTGCTGTGCTTGATTCTACCCAGATGTTTTAAAGGTGTAGAATAGTCTGCTTGATGTTGATATTTGTGATTGTTGTGCTTTGTTTTAGTGTTTTAAAAATTATTCGGCTGAACCAGTAATGTTTCAGCTAATCGACTGCCTCAAACTGTGATTAAACGTTGCACTGTACCGCAGCTATGTTGCCGCTTGCTACTTGATGTCAGTGATTGACATTAAATACATCAAACTTGAAATATACCATTTATCTGTACTCATTGTGCCAAGGAAGGTGCATACGCCTACAGTATCAGTACAGCATGTCTGGACCAATTGTGTTTGGTGTTCTTCAGTGAAAGTTGTACCTCAAATGTAATGATTTATGCTTTGACAAGTGACACAGTCAAGTGTAAATTAGGCTTATTGTTTCATGTGAATCTATGTAACTAGTTGGAGTTTGTTGCATTTGGTTTTCCTTATTAAAGATTTTTACTAAGCTGGTTGTTTGTTTAATTCATAATATGAACTTTGTCGGTCTAGTAATTGGATGAATGATCAATGACAAAACAAATAGTTAGACATTTATTGGTCATACTTGTAGTACAATGGTTAGCTTATAAATGTGGATGCAGTATTTATTTATTGAGGTAATGGGTCAAACTGCTTGATGTACCCCGTTATAACATCATTCAAGTAATGTGATGTACTTCCTCAGGATAGTCTTGAGCCAGGACTCAGGAGACGGAGAGCTACATTCTGCATTCATTCCATACCTGGAAAATATAAGCTGATTATTGTAACTTGCAAGATCTAGCTAGCATATATATGTTGCATTGAACAAAAATCCAAAATGTAATTGGACAATTTTCACAGAGGTATTAGATCCATGTACCTGTGTTGCTGCTCTGTGGACAATGGAATGCCTGAGTGCCAGCTTATCGATGTCTCTGGAATAGCCTCCTCCTATTACTGAGGCTACAGGAATACCTCTGGCCACCACAGTCTTCATCACATAGAAATCTCTCTGATACAGCCCTGGGGAACATGAGAGCCATTCTTGCATTTTAATGTTCACATTCCGATTCAAACATCACTAATCAACAACACATATTGTTACTCACCCTGATCAGTGAGACGGAGTCTCCCCAGTTCATCCTCCCAGTGAGGGTCTACACCAGCATCATACAGCACCAGATCTGGTCGAAAGGTATCCAACAGCCAAGGAAGGTGGGCCTCAACTGTTCCAACATCCATAAAACCAGTCGCCTTTTTATTATCATTCATGGCAAGAAACAAGATTTCGTGGCACACAATATTTCACATTAGCATACTTCTATGTAAATGTTATTTCTACCATTTTATTGGATGCATTTCAGGTTTTTACACCATGAGTTTCTTTGTGGGATTGAGGACTTGCCTGTTGAAAGGTAGTCTTTATCTTCCATTCCATCCTCAACACTGACATCTAAGTCACTCTGTTGCTTCCGTAGGGGGAAGTTTTTCCCGCAATGCAAGGAGAACGTGAAAACATCCGGTTCCTCTTTAAAAATGAAAGCAGTGCCATCCCCCTGTTAGGACCCACAAAGGAACACATTTAGGCCACAATACAATATTGTGTATATTATTACAACTCTATTACCATTAATCAGCCACAGTGCCGGGAATTGTATTCGCTGTCCCTCGCCATTGATCTTGTACATATTGTATGCATTATTATATAGCATTTGCATCAATGCAAAAGCTTCTACTTATACAGCAGAACAAAAGGCAGTAAAACATACCTGATGCACATCTAGATCTACAATGAGAACCTTTCTCCTGGACACAGAGCTGTCCATCAGGTATTTGGCTGCGACTGCTAGGTCATTGAGAAGACAAAACCCCGAACCATAGCTTGGAAAAGCATGATGGGTCCCCCCAGCAGTACTACAAGCGAGCCCCCTCTGTATGGCGATTTCTGCAGCCAGGACTGTCCCACCTGTAGGAAATTATATTAGATTAGCCTCTCATTATTTTTTGCATTTTTGGACATTTTTCAATTCTTATTCTTCTGTTAATGTACATTTTATTTTTTTACGTTTGTTTTGTTCGTAGCATTGATTATGATGGTTTTTTGGTATGCAGTCAGGCTTAGGCCTGGCTCAGGCCCCTGCCGTGCAGAGTCCATCATGGGCACCTGGGAGGTGCAATAGGCCCAAGGCCTAGCAGAATGAATTAATACCGTACTGCATTTATGTCTTGTACAGTATTGTGATGTTTTTTTATGCCTGGACCCCAGGAAGAATAATAGTCTCCAATATGGTGTAAAGTCGACCAATGGGGATCCTTAATAAACTAAACTAAACCTGTGCACAACAAGGCAACAATCAGTTTGTGTGGAGCTGTCTCTTGGACCATCCAAATGTTAATACATGTAGAACTACATTATGCAGACGGTGGTAGTTGTTTTCACCTGTTTCATATCGACAGCGTCTCACCAAGCCTTCACTCCATTGGAAACCTGTTCTCCTTTGTTCTTTTTCATTGACTTTTCCATTTATGAAGTTGTTCAAGTATTCATGAGTGTGCACACAGCTCAGTAATTTTTTAGAGGCAATTTCAGGGACCCACACCTGTAAGACAAAAAGACACACTTGGGAAAATGTGCAGGTGACTTAATAATAACAATGATTGTTTATTATAGTTATGAATAACACACCTGTCTATCTGTAATAACTTGATCTTTGAGCAGAACATCTAGCACACGGGGAAACTTGCCCATAGGAAACCGGTGGTTGGCTGGGAGGTCGCACACATACTTGCTATGGTGAACTATTGGAACTGCTGTGGATTCTTGACATATCTGTGAAACATTATGTAGACCAGTCATTTCAAGGATCCCAGTTTGATATTATGTATTAAAGTGATTGTTCACTCAAAACATAATCACACCACAGAGAATTGAATTCATGGATATGTTTTTGTTTATTTTTGCCGCATTCTAAGCCAATAATTTGATGACCAGCAGTGGTTCCCTGGAGTGGAGACACAAAGCACCTCCTCAAATTATTGGCTTAGGAATGTGAACAAAAACTAAAAAAATATCCATGAATTCAGGTCTCCTTGGGGTTAGAGTATAATCGATAGAAGAACAAAAATGGTGGTGGTGGTGGTGGGGGGGACTAGACAGATGATTATCTCTGGGACTGTATAATGTACTCCATGTCTGTGAGAAGGTGGTCCATTTGGTTCAATCAATCATTTAGTTGGGAGACACACTTTAACTTTTTAGTAAATATGCCCTTTTTATATATTATTTATCCCCCCTTTTTTTGCATTTATATTAGGCCTATACAATTTTTTCATATTTTCAAAAGATTTTCACAAATCTCAATACCACAACATTTTTCAAAAGAATTTCAGAAAAAAAGGAAAGAAGAATTCACAAAGAATAGTGAAAATAGCAGATCTACAAGCTTAAAACTAAGATGGCCAATTTTGCTATTAATTGTTGTGCTTAACTTGTGGTTAATTAATAATAATTCTGGGTTTGATGATTGATTAAAGACTTTATTAGAGGTTTGCATAGGAAAAGGTAGGCCTAGTACATGATGTAGGCCTACCGGTAAAAGTTCGGGAACCAATGCACTATATTGAAAACTCCCTCTGCTGACTGGGGGTCCGCGGACCCCACGTTGTGAAACAGTAGGCTGAGTATCTGACATAACAATAGCACAACAATGCTACTGCATCAATTGTCTTCTAATTGCTCTCTACTGTCTTCTACTGCTATACAGACAATAATGTTTTCACTGGTCTTACTTTTTCAGCGTGGAAACATCTGTAGAATGTTAGAGGTGGACCAGCCAAGACTCCAACATTCACTAGAGGTCGTAATATATGCTTAATATGCGCCATTTTTCAGATAGTCAGAAGTCTAAACGAATTGTCGACAACATGAGAGGAGATTGGCTGTCATGTTCATCATCATAAGACCACAAGTTATAATAGGCCTAATTAGTTGTGTTATTATTATTCAAGGTAGTTATGGAAGCACGCATCAACATCACACGCCTGCCGACGAATGCCTATGTGAAATGAGCAGAAATAGCGTTAGCAGAAATAAGGCTTCCGGCGCCGATCTCTTCAGAATAAGAGTACCCCTAAAGCCATTGAAAAACGTTGAAAAACGGATAATTTGCCATAATATGGACGTTAAAAATATAGATTAAGTATCTAAACGAATATACAAAATGCAAATTAGGTTTCTGTGTAAAAAAGAAAGATTTTAATAACATAAAAACATGATAAATGGATAAATGCTGTTCACTGGAGTGCATAGCCTACACAAATTTGACTCTGGACAGCAGCCGGTTCGCTGCGTCGGCACTTTGAACACACGCACGCGTTCGGGGAGACCTCCTCTATCACACCACACTCTCCGCTAAGCGGGAGAGGTGTAAAATCTATTTCTGTTGGCTTTTCAGTGCAGCCACCCGCTCAAAAAAGTGACATTTTCAGACATTTTCAAACTCTAGTTGGCGCTGGAGAGCAGACGGCTCGCTGCGTCGGCACTTTGAACACACGCACACGTTCGGGGAGACCTCCTCTATCACGCCACACTCTCCGCTAAGCGGGAGAGGTGTAAAATCTATTTCTGTTGGCTTTTCAGTGCAGCCACCCGCTCAAAAAAGTGACATTTTTAGACATTTTCAAACTCTAGTTGGCGCTGGAGAGCAGACGGCTCGCTGCGTCGGCACTTTGAACACACGCACGCGTTCGGGGAGACCTCCTCTATCACGTCACACTCTCCGCTAAGCGGGAGAGGTGTAAAATCTATTTCTGTTGGCTTTTCAGTGCAGCCACCCGCTCAAAAAAGTGACATTTTTAGACATTTTCAAACTCTAGTTGGCGCTGGAGAGCAGACGGCTCGCTGCGTCGGCACTTTGAACACACGCACGCGTTCGGGGAGACCTCCTCTATCACGCCACACTCTCCGCTAAGCGGGAGAGGTGTAAAATCTATTTCTGTTGGCTTTCCAGTGCAGCCACCCGCTCAAAAAGGTGACATTTTCAGACATTTTCAAACTCTAGTTGGCGCTGGAGAGCAGACGGTTCGCTGCGTCGGCACTTTGAACACACGCACACGTTCGGGGAGACCTCCTCTATCACGCCACACTCTCCGCTAAGCGGGAGAGGTGTAAAATCTATTTCTGTTGGCTTTTCAGTGCAGCCACCCTCTCAAAAAAGTGACATTTTTAGACATTTTCAAACTCTAGTTGGCGCTGGAGAGCAGACGGCTCGCTGCGTCGGCACTTTGAACACACGCACGCGTTCGGGGAGACCTCCTCTATCACGCCACACTCTCCGCTAAGCGGGAGAGGTGTAAAATCTATTTCTGTTGGCTTTCCAGTGCAGCCACCCGCTCAAAAAGGTGACATTTTCAGACATTTTCAAACTCTAGTTGGCGCTGGAGAGCAGACGGCTCGCTGCGTCGGCACTTTGAACACACGCACACGTTCGGGGAGACCTCCTCTATCACGCCACACTCTCCGCTAAGCGGGAGAGGTGTAAAATCTATTTCTGTTGGCTTTTCAGTGCAGCCACCCGCTCAAAAAAGTGACATTTTTAGACATTTTCAAACTCTAGTTGGCGCTGGAGAGCAGACGGCTCGCTGCGTCGGCACTTTGAACACACACGCGCGTTCGGGGAGACCTCCTCTATCACGCCACACTCTCCGCTAAGCGGGAGAGGTGTAAAATCTATTTCTGTTGGCTTTCCAGTGCAGCCACCCGCTCAAAAAGGTGACATTTTCAGACATTTTCAAACTCTAGTTGGCGCGGGAGAGCAGACGGCTCGCTGCGTCGGCACTTTGAACACACGCACACGTTCGGGGAGACCTCCTCTATCACGCCACACTCTCCGCTAAGCGGGAGAGGTGTAAAATCTATTTCTGTTGGCTTTCCAGTGCAGCCACCCGCTCAAAAAGGTGACATTTTCAGACATTTTCAAACTCTAGTTGGCGCTGGAGAGCAGACGGCTCGCTGCGTCGGCACTTTGAACACACGCACACGTTCGGGGAGACCTCCTCTATCACGCCACACTCTCCGCTAAGCGGGAGAGGTGTAAAATCTATTTCTGTTGGCTTTCCAGTGCAGCCACCCGCTCAAAAAGGTGACATTTTCAGACATTTTCAAACTCTAGTTGGCGCTGGAGAGCAGACGGCTCGCTGCGTCGGCACTTTGAACACACGCACACGTTCGGGGAGACCTCCTCTATCACGCCACACTCTCCGCTAAGCGGGAGAGGCGTAAAATCTATCACTGTTGGCTTTTCAGTGCAGCCACCCGCTCAAAAAAGTGACATTTTTAGACATTTTCAAACTCTAGTTGGCGCTGGAGAGCAGGCGGCTCGCTGCGTCGCAACTTTGAACACACGCACGCGTTCGGGGAGACCTCCTCTATCACGCCACACTCTCCGCTAAGCGGGAGAGGTGTAAAATCTATTTCTGTTGGCTTTCCAGTGCAGCCACCCGCTCAAAAAGGTGACATTTTCAGACATTTTCAAACTCTAGTTGGCGCTTGAGTTTTGTTGCATAGTATGGACAAATCTTGAGTTTTGTTGCATAGTATGGACAAAGTATTTTTAGATTGCAGTTTTATGGTGACCCCCCCCCCTCCCGCCACACACACACACACACACACACACACACACACACTGTGTATTTTCATAAATTACATAATATAGTAGCCAAATACCATTACATCTGCCCCGTAACATGTAAGGGTATTAATAGGCCAGGTGTTGTGTACAGCCAATTGGTACGATTGATGGGATTAGAGCAGAACGAGTTGAATTCAATTGGATGGAATTGGGTTAAGTGGCCTTTAATGGCTTGCATTCCACGAATTTCAATCTGAAAGAAACTTGAAAATTGTGTATGAACAGCCAATTGGTAGGATTACAGTAGAACAAATGGAATTGGAATGGCATTGTGTAAAGTGGCCTTGAATAGCTTGAAAATGTCTGAAAATGTCACCTTTTTGAGCGGGTGGCTGCACTGAAAAGCCAACAGAAATAGATTTTACACCTCTCCCGCTTAGCGGAGAGTGTGGCGTGGTAGAGGAGGTCTCCCCGAACGCGTGCGTGTGTTCAAAGTGCCGACGCAGCGAGCCGTCTGCTCTCCAGCGCCAACTAGAGTTTGAAAATGTCTGAAAATTTCAACTTTTTTGAGCAGGTGGCTGCACTGGAAAGCCAACAGAAATAGATTTTACACCTCTACCGCTTAGCGGAGAGTGTGGTGTGATAGAGCAGGTCTCCCCGAACGCGTGCATGTCTCCAAAGTTGCGACGCAGCGAGCCGTCTGCTGTCCAGGGCCAACTAGATTCTGAAAACGGCACTTTTTGTACTCAATTTTAATTTGAAAATAACAGATCTACAGGCTCACAATGAGTTGTGATGCAACGCATTGTGAGCTTGTAGATCTGCTATTTTCAAAAGATATTTATTTAAACTATATTTATTTAAAACTTGAAATGGGAATTCTGCAAAATGAGTAGTCCTACTTTTACTTTTGATACTTTAAGTACATTTTAATGCCAATACTTTTGTACTTTTACTCAAGTATATTTTGAATTCTGTGACTTTTACTTGCAACAGAGTATTTTTATATAGCACTTTTATGGTGAGTTGTTACAGGTATATTTTCATTAATTACATTAATATAGTAGCCTACCATACTTTGTATCTGTCCTGTCAAAATAAACAGATAAACCCCTGCTCTAGCCTATGATAGCTCTTTTATGGGATTACAGTAGAACGAATTGAATTGGAATGGAATGGAATTAATTTTGTTAAGTGGCCTTTAATAGCTCGCATTCCACAAATTTCAATCTGAAAGAACCTGGAAAATGTGTTAGGACAATTAGAAGTACACTATAGTATAGAGACATACATCATGTACTCATCTTTTAAATACATTTGTGTCTTTTAAATATACATTATTTACCGCACTTTTATTTTGAAGGCTGGAGCCTGGCTTATTTCTGCTAGCGCCCAGACCGGAAACGTTCTTTCTGCTCATTTCACGGACCTCCGACGAATCTGCTCTGGTCTATGTGAAATGAGCAGAAATAGCGTTAGCAGAAATAAGGCTTCCGGCGCCGATCTCTTCAGAATAAGAGTACCCCTAAAGCCATTGAAAAACGTTGAAAAACGGACAATTTGCCATAATATGGACGTTAAAAATATGGATTAAGTATCTAAACGAACATACAAAATGCTAATTAGGTTTCTGTGTAAAAAAGAAAGATTTTAATAACATAAAAACATGATAAATGGATAAATGCTGTTCACTGGAGTGCATAGCCTTTACAAATTTGACTCTGGACAGCAGGCGTCTCTTTGCGTCGCAACTTTGGAGACATGCACGCGTTCGGGGAGACCTCCTCTATCACGCCACACTCTCCGCTAAGCGGGAGAGGTGTAAAATCTATTTCTGTTGGCTTTCCAGTGCAGCCACCCGCTCAAAAAAGTGATATTTTCAGACATTTTCAAACTCTAGTTGGCGTTGGAGAGCAGGCGGCTCGCTGCGTCGGCACTTTGAACACACGCACGCGTTCGGGGAGACCTCCTCTATCACGCCACACTCTCCGCTAAGCGGGAGAGGTGTAAAATATATTTCTGTTGGCTTTCCGGTGCAGCCATCTGCTCAAAAAAGTTGACATTTTCAGACATTTTCAGACTCTAGTTGGCGCTGGAGAGCAGACGGCTCGCTGCGTCGGCACTTTAAACACACGCACACATTCGGGAAGACCTCCTCTATCACACCACACTCTCCGCTAAGCGGGAGAGGTGTAAAATCTATTTCTGTTGGCTTTCCAGTGCAGCCACCCGCTCAAAAAAGTCACATTTTCAGACATTTTCAAACTCTAGTTGGCGCTGGAGAGCAGACGGCTCGCTGCGTCGGCACTTTGAACACACGCACGCGTTCGGGGAGACCTCCTCTATCACACCACACTCTCCGCTAAGCGGGAGAGGTGTAAAATCTATTTCTGTTGGCTTTCCAGTGCAGCCACCCGCTCAAAAAAGTCACATTTTCAGACATTTTCAAACTCTAGTTGGTGCTGGAGAGCAGACGGCTCGCTGCGTCGGCACTTTGAACACACACACGCGTTCGGGGAGACCTCCTCTATCACACCACACTCTCCGCTAAGCGGGAGAGGTGTAAAATCTATTTCTGTTGGCTTTCCGGTGCAGCCACCTGCTCAAAAAAGTTGACATTTTCAGACATTTTCAGACTCTAGTTGGCGCTGGAGAGCAGACGGCTCGCTGCGTCGGCACTTTGAACACACGCACACGTTCGGGAAGACCTCCTCTATCACACCACACTCTCCGCTAAGCGGGAGAGGTGTAAAATCTATTTCTGTTGGCTTTCCAGTGCAGCCACCCGCTCAAAAAAGTCACATTTTCAGACATTTTCAAACTCTAGTTGGCGCTGGAGAGCAGACGGCTCGCTGCGTCGGCACTTTGAACACACGCACGCGTTCGAGGAGACCTCCTCTATCACACCACACTCTCCGCTAAGCGGGAGAGGTGTAAAATCTATTTCTGTTGGCTTTCCGGTGCAGCCACCCGCTCAAAAAAGTCACATTTTCAGACATTTTCAAACTCTAGTTGGTGCTGGAGAGCAGACGGCTCGCTGCGTCGGCACTTTGAACACACGCACGCGTTCGGGAAGACCTCCTCTATCATGCCACACTCTCCGCTAAGTGGGAGAGGTGTAAAATCTATTTCTGTTGGCTTTCCAGTGCAGCCACCCGCTCAAAAAAGTGTGTGTGTGTGTGTGTGTGTGTGTGTGTGTGTGTCTGTGTGTGTCTGTGTGTGTGCGCGCTAATAATGGCAAACATTATTCAAACACAAATCACACAAAACTGTTCAATTAAAGGTGCAACATGCAATGTACCAACTAAGTGCAAACACACTCAAATGTAAAAAGCAATAAATATATGAAGTACGACATGCTTTGTACCAAAGTTCAAAGTGCCGACGCAGCGAGCCGTCTGCTCTCCAGCGCCAACTAGAGTCTGAAAATGTCTGAAAATATCAACTTTTTTGAGCAGGTGGCTGCACTGGAAAGCCAACAGAAATAGATTTTACACCTCTCCCGCTTAGCGAAGAGTGTGGTGTGATAGAGCAGGTCTCCCCGAACACGTGCGTGTGTTCAAAGTGCTGACGCAGCGAGCCGTCTGCTCTCCAGCGCCAACTAGAGACTGAAAATGTCTGAAAATGTCAACTTTTTTGAGCAGGTGGCTGCACTGGAAAGCCAACAGAAATAGATTTTACACCTCTCCCGCTTAGCGGAGAGTGTGGCGTGATAGAGGAGGTCTTCCCGAACGCGTGCGTGTGTTCAAAGTGCCGACGCAGCGAGCCGTCTGCTCTCCACCGCCAACTAGAGTTTGAAAATGTCTGAAAATGTCAACTTTTTTGAGCGGGTGGCTGCACTGGAAAGCCAACAGAAATAGATTTTACACCTCTCCCGCTTAGCGGAGAGTGTGGCGTGATAGAGGAGGTCTCCCCGAACGTGTGCGTGTGTTCAAAGTGCCGACGCAGCGAGCCGTCTGCTCTCCAGCGCCAACTAGAGTCTGAAAATGTCTGAAAATGTCAACTTTTTTGAGCAGGTGGCTGCACTGGAAAGCCAACAGAAATAGATTTTACACCTCTCCCGCTTAGCGGAGAGTGTGGTGTGATAGAGCAGGTCTCCCCGAACGCGTGCGTGTGTTCAAAGTGCCGACGCAGCGAGCCGTCTGCTCTCCAGCGCCAACTAGAGTCTGAAAATGTCTGAAAATGTCAACTTTTTTGAGCAAGTGGCTGCACTGGAAAGCCAACAGAAATAGATTTTACACCTCTCCCGCTTAGCGGAGAGTGTGGTGTGATAGAGCAGGTCTCCCCGAACGCATGCGTGTGTTCAAAGTGCCGACGCAGCGAGCCGTCTGCTCTCCAGCGCCAACTAGAGTCTGAAAATGTCTGAAAATGACACTTTTTGAGCGAGTGGCTGCACTGAAAACCAACAGAAATTGATTTTACGCCTCTCCCGCTTAGCGGAGAGTGCAGTGTGGCAGAGCAGATCTCCCCGCGTGCATGTGTCCAAAGTGCCGACACAAATAGACGTCTGCTGTCCAGGGCCAACTAGATTCTGAAAACGGCACTTTTTGTACTCAATTTTAATTTGAAAATAACAGATCTACAGGCTCACAATGAGTTGTGATGCAACGCATTGTGTGCTTGTAGATCTGCTATTTTCAAAAGATATTTATTTAAACATTTGAAAACTTGAAATGGGAATTCTGCACAATGAGTAGTCCTACTTTTACTTTTGATACTTTAAGTACATTTTAATGCCAATACTTTTGTACTTTTACTCAAGTATATTTTGAATTCTGTGACTTTTACTTGCAACAGAGTATTTTTATATAGCACTTTTATGGTGAGTTGTTACAGGTATATTTTCATTAATTACATTAATATAGTAGCCTACCATACTTTGCATCTGTCCTGTCAAAATAAACAGATAAACCCCTGCTCTAGCCTATGATAGCTCTTTTATGGGATTACAGTAGAACGAATTGAATTGGAATGGAATTAATTTTGTTAAGTGGCCTTTAATAGCTCGCATTCCACGAATTTCAATCTGAAAGAACCTGGAAAATGTGTTATGACAATTAGAAGTACACTAGTATAGAGACATACATCATATACTCATCTTTTAAATACATTTGTGTCTTTTAAATATACATTATTTACTGCACTTTTATTTTGAAGGCTGGAGCCTGGCTTATTTCTGCTTGCGCCCAGACCGGAAACGTTCTTTCTGCTCATTTCACGGACCTACGAATGCTCTGCTCTGCTGTGTTCACTACTTCACTGTGTTGTTTATCTTCTATCTTTTCTGAAGAAGAGCTATACTGCCATCAGCTGTCATGGAGTGTGAACAACCACGGCACATAACCACACAACCACACACTATCATTTCCACCTGGCTGTCTGTGGTACTGGTAGGTAAACATCAATCATAACTCTTGTGCCTTTATTTTGGGACGTTTTAACGTGCCTTTATTTTGGGACAAGGCACTCTACAAGAGTTATGATTTATGGCTAGCTCTGGTCCATAGCATGGTGGTGCTCCGCCAGACATCTTTGAACCTGATGGCAGAGATGAGCTGCCTTCCCCGAACACCCCAGGTCCAGTGCGAAGATTATATTGTTGGTCAGAGAGGACATTCATCGTGTTTGAAGCAAGCTGATGCTAGCAGGTGCACTTAAATTGGAGTGACACTGTTGGGTGTGCAATGTGATGGTGTACCACTAGAGGTCAACATAAAACAAACGGGCACAGGATATGTTTTGGAATGGGTAAGACTATACTGTATGTGTCCTTGTGACATCCCATTACAACAGATGTTTTTTGGAGCTGTGTGGAGCTCCCTATACATGGCCGTGTGTGTATCCGTCCGTCTATGTATGTGGGTATGTATGTGGGTCCGTATGTAGCCTCAAGAATGTGGTAGTACCTTTTATGACCACACATGTTAAGGGAGGGGCGCTGTTTTCAACTGCAATACACACACACACACACACACACACACACACACACACACACACACACACACACACACACACAGCTCCACTTCGAACAGAGGTTCGATTTTTCCCCCCTTGTTCACAAATCTCTATGCTTGCCACTCTTTCAGTATACTCAACAGACTACCCCATTCCCTTCTGTTAGAATTGTTCCCATGGTCACCTACTGTGGAAGTGGAACTCGCAGCCTACATTCAAATTTTGTATGAAGGATGGAGATTTCCTGATGGCCACAAATATGCTACTGTCTGGGAATAATTACACCCATATTGCACCCCTGTTCAAGTTCATGAACTTGCAGATTGTGGACTAAGGTCACATTCTACCGCATACAGGATGAGTAGGAATACTGTGTTGACACAATACAATCTTTCTGGCATGAGGAGGGGATAAAAGTCACTGAAAGCAATCCTGTGGCAATGGCTCATGGAGAGATGGATTCAGCAGGTACGGGAGTCTCACTTCATGTTGTTATTCATTCATTTGTAATTACACGTTTGTCTTGTGTAAGAGGTCCACAATGGAAATAAGTCCTGGACTTTATTGTGTTATATCCTCAAATTGTTTTAACTTGTGTTATTTTCAAATAAACTAAACCAAACTCTACTTTTTGTAGGGCATGATGAAGTAAGGACTTTGTTGGGTGCACTCGACAAATCTACCAGACTACCACAACAACAGACCTCTCAGGGTCAACAAGAAGGGCAAGACGATGTACGTAAACCCTATTTTACCCTATTCATTACCAGCCAATCGTGTGTATCATATAAAATTGGCCCATATTTCAGTCATTATTTGTTTTTTTTTACGACATAATCGCCACTGATAATTGTTTAGCCGATGAGTCCCAATTTTTCAATTTCAACCTGGCCTCCCTATTTTGGATATGAAATTATGGGCAAGAATCATCAGATCAGTTTAGAAAATGCACACCTGTTCCGTCATTTTTAACCCTTGTCCCCCAAATTGTGTACCTTCCCTATACTGTGTGCCACCCCCACAAACAGCAGGTGAGACTCATCACCCTTGACAAAAAAGAGCCATTGAGGAAAGTTGCATCTGTGGACATTCTGAGTCATTTAGGGCACTGATTTCGAAGCACAAGCTTTTGGAATATACCTCTTTAAATGCAGCATCACTCATTAACATAATAGCCTATGGTCTAGTTAGTAGACTACCCATTTTCAGTCCATAGGTATGAATAAATAGTGCTTTCTTCATAACTTGCCACATCCCCAACATATTTCCCTTACTAGATCAAAACGTATGTGCATCTTCAGTATTTGTTAAATCATCTAATATAAGTGTCTTATCATGCTGGTGGTGCCCACAATCACAGGGGCTGTTAAGTATGACATCATTTTGTAGGCAGAGGAGAATTTCTGCCCCCAGTTTCCGTGAATCTTTTTACTATTTTTACTATTTACAAATTTTTCTTCTCTTTGTTGTTGAAAGGAAAGTGTTAGAATTATACTTTAGTCGTTATTTTTTAGTCGTTGTTTTTTGAAATAGCGAGGGACAGAAAATGCTCTGGGGGCAGATTCTCCTCTGCCTACAAAATGATGTCACGGCTTAAAGGCCCCATAGCTCAATATGTACTTCGTGGTACAAGGGGGCATTAATTATGCATAAGAAGAATGATGCATTTAGTCATGTCCTTGCTGTTTAAAGTAGAGAAGTGATAGTCGGGCCTCATGAGAATGAAATAAAGCTGTCTGTCCTGAAACACTTCTTCTGAACTAAATAAATCCTCTTTTCCTCTCCCCCCGTCTCCCCTCCAATTCTTTGCCCCATGATTAGCAAACTTCAAATTAAATTTGACCCAGAGAGGGCACCATGTTAAACTTTGTAATTTAAACAACTACATAGACGGTTGCTGTGCAACGCATGTACAGCAGTAAGAGTGACCTTTCCAATGTGTTAACATTGGATATCGTTTGAAAAGCAAATAGACCACTTCCTTATCTCAGTCGTCTTTGGAAGGTTTCCAGTGCCATTTGTCTACTCTCTCACCATCTCCATTTACTCCTCCCCAGTCCTCTCCAGCCATCCCAGTCAACACCCCGTCTATTAAGCAAGCATAGAAGGGTTTGGCTGCTGATTGAAAGAGGTGCTCCCAGTTCACAGTTGACGGGACAGTGGCAGAGCTTCGTTCTGATGTCACGCTTAAATCACATCTAACTAAGAGGCTGAAAGATTTACTACCTCCACAGACTTCAATGATTAAACTGACAAGGGATACTATCAAAGGGTAAGTTATTCTAGAAATATTTGAGCACTGTTAGCATTTTACTGTGGTTGTGTTATATTCGTTTTCATTATTATTTTTACTGCCTTCATAACAGGGCCAATCTCAAAATGTTTATTTGCATTAGAATATACCATTAATTGAACCCATGTGGTCATTGTTTACCTACGCTATCTTTCTATTTGTGATACTGCCTTCCCATCTGCCTCCTTTTCTTTGCATTGCTGGCAGGCAGGTCAAGGTCACAGTCTGGCTTACTGTGTGTGGCCCACTGGCCCATGAGGTTCTCCCATGAGAGGTGTGTGTGTGTGTGTGTGTGTGTGTGTGTGTGTGTGTGTGTGTGTGTGTGTGTGTGTGTGTGTGTGTGTGTGTGTGTGTGTGTGTGTGTGTCTGTCCGATGGGAGGGGCAGGTTTGGGGACAGATGAGAAAACGGGCAAAAGCATGGTCCCAGGTGCAGCAGGGCAATAGTTTAATAACAGAGTGGAGATTAGAGAAGGAAAATCAATTACTGAATTCATTGATCCTAATGAGAATTTCACAGTAGGAGGAGGGTCACCCTTTTCTAAATGGTAAAAGAGCAAATATTTCATTTAAATTGTTTCAGAGAAAATATTCTACAGGGAAAATATATTTTTTAATTATTTTCTTTTGTAAGTATTTTGCTTATATATACAGTATATCATAATTATTTTTGATTTAGCTTAAGCGTACACTACAGTGCATGACAGTGTCACGCAAAAGATGCAGAATATATATATATATATATATATATATACACTGTATATATATATATATATATATATATATATATATATATATATATATATATATATATATATATAATAGAGAGTTTATTTTTTAGTTTGATAGTCAGTCAGGATAGACAGTGGTACAGAGGTGAGTTGATGTACACCATCTATAAAGAGGTGAGTTGATGTACACCATCTATAATTATATAGACGGTCTACATATAGACGTCTAATAGATATCTAATCAACGCCTAGTCTAAGTCTAAAAAAACTTTAATTTCTAGACCAGTGTTAGACCAATTTTAGTCGTGTGCTCGGGGGGTATGGCTCTGAAGCAAGTTTAGCCTACTGATTTTAATACACAAACATAAAATACCCCCCAAACCCCAATTTACGAGAGTCATATTATTATTATTATTGTTATTATTGTAAGACTTGATTGATTCGATGATTGTGAAAATAGCTGAACAAAAAAACAAAAAAACACAATTATCTTAGTTTTTGCCGAACGTTTGACACAATCCCCACAATAGGGACACCAGGGGTAAGTGGTTAATGTCCATCAAGCAATAAAAATAGTTCAAATTTGAATTAAGCTAAAAAACAAAGTTTGTGACGAAGAGCAAGCCACGTGAGTGTAATACATTCCCACCTTTTCTATGCAACCATCAGATGATAAAATTAATGATGTATTAAAAATAATGTACCAATAAGTAACACCAGTAAGACACCTAAGGGCGAAAAGCGACCTCGCCATAAAGGGTTATGGAGATCCCTAACAGAATCCCTTTTATGCCCATATATGGAGATCCCTGCTATGAGTATCTGACATCACTGTGATGTCACCAGTTTATGCCTATATATGGAGATCCCTGCTCTGTGTATCTGACATCACTGCGATGTCACCTGTTATGTCACAGTGATGTGTCAGGGGAATCACAGTGTCAGGCGTTACACGTATACATACGGTCAAGTTGTGACGATTCTCATTGTAAACTTGTTCCCTACGGTCGCAATAACAGTGCTCAGGTGGTAAACAGAACTGGGTACTTTATGCTGATGAGTACCAGCCCAATTCCTTGCCCCTGTCCGTCTGTATTGATTGATTGATTGAAGGCTTTATTAGAAGTTTGCATAGGAAAATGTACAGATTCATGACGGTACAGTTCACTGGTACAAGGTCTACTAAAAGGAGATCCATGAAAAGACTAAGCTTATTTCAACAGGAAACCATTTAAGTATCTCATATAACATTGAATGACAGACAAATAGAACACAGTACTATGCAGTAGATATAAAGAAAAGAAAAAGATAACAGTAAGTCTAAACAAACAGTAAGTATATACAAGGAAGGGGCAGGGGATATATAACATTGAATGACAGACAAATAGAACACAGTACTATGCAGTAGATATAAAGAAAAGAAAAAGATAACAGTAAGTCTAAACAAACAGTAAGTATATACAAGGAAGGGGCAGGGGAGGGTAGGGTTGGGCTAGGTTTTTACCAGTTGCGAACGGCTGCTGCCTGTAAGTGGTTTTTCAGGGCAATTTTAAAGGATGCTAGTGATCCACACTCCTTTATGGCCTTCGGTAAGGCATTCCACATTTTTGTGGTATAGCAGAAGAACGAGTTTGACCCTTTCTTTGAGTTGACTCTGGGTTGAACGTGATCTGTGGCACTGCCTCTGGTGTTGTAATTATGGACATCCTTAACGTTTATAAAGTATTTTGACAGGTACTTGGGTATCATAGTGGTGTAGTGTATCTTGTACACCAGGCCCATTGCAAGTTGCTGTACTCTGTCATCTACTCTGAGCCACCCCACTTTTAACTGGTGAGTAGCGGTGAGGTGAGTCTGATAGGGAAGGTTAAGCAGGACCCTAATTAGTTTATTTTGGGCTGTTTGGAGTTTAGTTTTTAGGGCTTGTGGGGCGTCACGATACCATACGTGGATTCCGTAGTCAAAGAGGGGCTGGATTATTGCACCAGCTATGGTCTTCAGTGTGTTGAAGTTGAGGCGATCCTCTGTAGGAAACGAGTTTGTTGGTTGATTTTTTTTATTACTTTAGAAGTCATCTTTTCGCTGGAAAGATTAGCTTCAAGGATACATCCTAAGTAAGAGATTTCGTTTTTTCGTGTTATGACCTTGTCACCCACTTTGATTGTGAAGTCATCTACCTTTTTGAGGTTATGATTTGATCCAAAGAGGATGGACTCGGTTTTTCCCAGGTGAATTGATAATTTGTTGTCGTTAAGCCATGTGCAGATCTTACTCAGTTCAGAGTTAAGTGTCTTTTCAACCTGCAAGTGGTCCTTGCCCAAGACTAGGAGAGCCGAGTCATCCGCGAACAGGAACAGGTTGCAGTCGCAAGCAGATGCCATGTCGTTCACGTATATTAGGAACAACAGAGGTCCCAGTATGCTACCTTGAGGAACACCACAGCTTACTGGGAGGGGGGGGGACAGGGTACCGTTAAGGCCACTTTTAACCAAACAGATTCGTGGCCGAATCGGCGGCGGATAGCGGCGGAAAGCGTCTGTTGCCGAACGGGAGCTCATCGGTAGGTTTTCGGCAGCGGGTCGGGAACGCTATCGACCAGTATCGACGGAAAACTGGAAGACTGGACTTGCTCAGTTTTGTAGAGTCGCCCCTGGACGTCGGTGAATTGTAGCGAGTTGTAATGGACCATTAGTTTGCTACTGCTGCAGCAAAACCAAGCCTAAATAAGCCAGAGACATTTTCCTGTTGCACATTTTAACTAAATAGCATATTCACAATCTCAACTCTCAATTTCCTATACTAATCAACTCCAAGGCAACGCTAGTAATAGTGATGTGTGTTGTTTTGGTGTGAGGAGAAGTAAACACCGGACAGGAAGCATCTCCGCTTCTGCTCCCCGGTTGCCAGATTCTGTGAGTTAAACAAGCGACCAGGTCTATGAAAACAAGGCCTAAAGAAGCATCCAGTTTCACCTATTGAGCTCTATTACATTAGCTATTTTCTAAAATAATGTTGAAAGCAAGGCCAAATAAGCAACTACAAATCAGAAACATGCCCAAACAAAAGTATCCCACAACTAGCAACATTATAGAAAAACAGGATCAAAGTCGCTTGTAACAAGCCGATATGGCAACACAGTGCGCATGCGCAAAACTGTACAGTAATTACAGTCGGCATACAGTCGGCTGGAAAATTCAATGTGCTTAGTTTTTTGCAGTTCTTTGCTGTTCTTTGCAGTCTGTGAACAGTTTGAACAAGTCTCCTGTAGTATTTTCGGTGTGGAGGCACCTTTAATCTCCACCACCTGTTCCCTCCCCACCAGGTAAGATTGCATCCAGCTCACTTCTTCTTCTTCTTTCGTGTATCTTCGTCATATGTCCAGCTCAGTGTTGGAAAGCCACGCCCTCGTCTCTGGTCCCACTTGGAAGAGGCCGGCCTCTGAAGGAGGTCTGTACAGAGGACAGGTGGTGATTATGTGCTCTGCAGTCTGCTCGGGTTCTCCACACTCGCATACTGCACTGTCTGCCAGGCCCCATTTCTTCATGGGTGTTTTGAAGCGGCCAACCCCAGTGCGAAGGCGGTTCAGCAGGGTCCACTGCCGGCGTGGTAGGTGTTCTCCTTCGACTCCATCTCCCGGGTCTAGGATGTGATGGTGCATACTTGTAGGCTCAGCCGACTCCCATTCCCGCCTCCAGGCAGTTGCCAGCCATGTTCTTGCAGACATGTCCTCAGGGATGGAACCAAGCATCTCTTGAGCTGACCTGTTGTAGGGGTGGCGGGACTTCAGTCTGCTTGGGGGCACTGCCTTTGTTGTTGTTTCATGCAAGATATGCCAGTCATGTTTTTGGGCTTTCCTTGCGAGTGTGAGGGTAGCGGCCTCTCGTCTTAGGCTGGCCGGGGGAATTCCTGCTAGGACTGGCAGGTAGGACACAGGGGTGGGTTTCAGGCAGCCAGTTATGATCCGAAGGGCATTATTGATGACAGGATCAACCTTCTTCACATGTGGGCTCCTACTCCAGACTGGGGCACAGTATTCTGCCGCAGAGAACACCAGGGCTTGCGTCGAGATACGTAGTGTCCTGGCAGAGGCACCCCAGGTTGTGCCAGCGAGGCGGCGGATAAGTGAGACCCTTGATGTCACTTTGGCTCTCACTTCTTCCAGGTGTTGTTTGTAGGACAGTGTCCTATCTAGCCGAACCCCGAGGTACTTGGGGGCAAATTGGTGTTCCAGACGATTGTTGTCGACAGACACCAACAGCTCCTTCTTTGCCTCTTTGTTACACAGGTGGTATGCGGCAGATATAGTCTTCCCCATACTCAGTTGCAGACGCCATCTGCGCAAGTAGGCAGCCAAGGTGCCCATGTCCTGGTTAAGACCCTCTTCCACCGCTGGCCATGTTGGTTGTCGCAGCATGATGGCCAGATCATCTGCGTATCCATATTGCCTGGATAACGTCTCCGGGAGGTCATGGATGTAGACGTTGAATAGCAGTGGTGAGAGGACAGACCCCTGTGGCACCCCGTTTCTCAACCTTCTCAGTCTGCTTCGCTGGTCATCGCTGGTCCGAAGGGTAAAGCTGCGGTTGGACAGCATCTCCATTATGAACTTCACCATATGCCGGTCTGGGATGGTCCTCAGGAGCTTCAGGTGAAGTCCTCGGTGCCAGACGGTGTCATAGGCGGCCGTTAGGTCAAGCAACACAACACCAGCTTTCTCATTGGCCTGGAAGCTGTCCTCGATGTCTTGAGTGAGCAGAGCTACTTGGTCTACTGTTGACCTGCCCCGCCTGAAACCAGCCTGTTCCCTTGGAAGCTGTGGGTCCACTACTGGCTCTATGCGACTGAGGATCATCCTCTCCAGGGTCTTAAATGGGACGCAGAGCAGCGAGATGGGTCTGTAGGCCTTTGGGTCATCCGCAGGTTTGCCTGGCTTCAGAAGGGCAATGACAGTAGCACGGCGCCAAGTCTTTGGTAGTTTTGACCTCTGAAAGCAGGAAGAGAAGAAAGAGCAAAGCCAGGCAGATGTTTTCTCACTCTGGTGGATCAGGAACTCCGGGTGGATGTTGTCATGCCCTGGGGACTTGCCTTGCCTAAGGTTGCCGATGGCTGCCCTAAGTTCAGCGATGGTAAAGTCTCTGGACATGTCAGCATCGACGCTGGGTGCTCTAGAGAGGGAAGACACCTTGCGCAGTGTAAGGCGGGCAAAGTTCTTATCTGCCCCTTGGAATTGGCTGTTCTTTAGGAGCTGGGCTGCAATGGCATCTGCTGTCACAGGGCACTTGGTGGGTGATGTTTTCCTGCCAGTAAGCTGGTTAAGGATCTGCCATGCCTTACGGCTGGAATGGGTGAAATCGATTGATTCAACGGTTTCAGTCCATCTGGCCCTTCGGGTGGCGTCCAGCTTGTGGAGTAGTGCCGCTGCAGTCATGTCCACGTCCTCCCTTGAGCCAGCCTGCTGGTGTTCACGCAGGAGGTGATTGCATTCCTCGTCCCAGCCCGGGATGTAGCTCGCATTGTAGCCGCGTGGGATGGACTTTTTTGCTGCACTTAAGAGCAAATTGCAGTAGGCTGCATATGCTGTATCCACATCGGCGATGTCTGGATCCGGGAGGCTGGCTGATGTTCTCTCTGTCTCCGTGGTGAATGCCTGCCAGTTGGCCTTCCGGAAGTTCCACCTACGGACAGGTTTGCCCCCTACTGGCTGTACCAGTGAGGGGACTTGGATGACAGACGGTCGATGGTGTGACCGGGGGAACCTCTCGATAACCTGTCTCTCCGGGATTGGGTCACCATTGCGGCAAACAGCAAATGCGAGGTCTGGGTTGGTGAACGAGTTCCATCTTGAGGAGTGGAAACTTGGTGGTTCTTTGGGGTCGAACAGGAGCTGAGCATTGGCGTTGGAGGCCCACTCACACAGCGTCTCTCCATCTGGTGTTGTGTGGGAGTATCCCCAGTCAGTGTGCTGGCAGTTAAAGTCCCCTGCATAGATGGCGGGTGCCTGGACGAGCGGGAGGGCTGACACGGTCAGTGTAGATGGTGGGGGCTTGTACACATTTACAACCGATGTTGCCTGTATCCTAGTGGACAGCCACTCAACGCTGGCGCCTGGTGGTGATTGGCCAGTGGCTGCCCACCCAAGATCAGACCTCACAAAGGTCGCGATCCCGTGATGTCTGCTGAGGATGGAACCAGCGAGGTGGAACCCGGGCAGCTTGAGGGTGTCTTCAGCCATACAGTGGGTTTCCTGTAGGAGGACGGCTGCAACCTTGTGGGAGTCGGCGAGGTGGTGTATGATCTCGAGTTTGGCGTTGGTAAGGCCCTCGACGTTTAGCTGGAGCACTGCCAGCCCTTGGTGGTCGATCGTCGGGATAGACACCCGTCCTGGCTTGGACTTGCATCAGTTTCACTGCTGCGCTGTCAAGACCGATGGCTTTTAGTTTCTCAATCAGAATAGCATGATCCACGGTGTCAAATGCCTTCTGGAGGTCCATCATGACCATGCCGCTATATTTGCCCTGGTCCGCTTCGCGTTTGATTTGGTCAGTCAAATAGAGAAGGCATGTGTCAGTGGAATGGGATTTTCTGAATCCAGATTGGAACTCGTAAATCAGATTATTCTCATCGAGATATCTTGCAATCTGTTCGTAGACTATTTTCTCCATGACTTTGGATATGGAGCTAAGAATGGAAACAGGGCGGTAGTTTCCAGGGTCTAGTTTGCTACCTTTTTTGTGCAGGGGGGTTACTTTTGCTAGTTTGAAGTCCTGGGGGACATGACCCTGTTCGATGGAAAGGTTAATTATGTGGGTAATGATTGGAGCAATGGTGGCGGCTGAATCTCTGAGAAATCTAGCTGGGATTTTATCAAGGCCAGTGGCCTTGTGTTGAGGTAGGGCGCTCAATTTTTTAAACACCTCATCAGTTGTCACTGTGGAAAGTTTAAAGCTGTCTTTTCTGACGCCCAGTATGTGTATTCGTCCGTCCGTCTGTGGACAGCTAATCTCCGGCAGTCAAAAACATCAGAATAGTTAGGATGATGTAACAAAAGATAGGTGTTTTTAAACGATAATGTCCCAGTGCAGAGTAGATACAGGTCTCAATCAAAGCAATTAGTCTTGTATTTAATGATTTCAAGTCTTCAAACTATTGGCGACAGAGCTGCTGTCAGTCACATTTAAGGCTAAAATAATAAGTAAAAAAAAGAAAAAAAAGACAACGATAGCCTTTGGAGCTTCAGTGCACGTGGCACACTTCTGTTCTGGTTAATAAAATCAATGTTATTATGTTAACTGCAACCCACTGTGTAGTTGTGTGTACAGTATTTAACCAAATGAATAGTCTGTCATCTCTGAGTCGTATTGACGTGTTTCGCTCCACATTCCTGAATGTGAACATGTTTGTTGTCCGACCTGTGAAGATCGAGGAGTGTGGGGTTATGTTTGACATCACGTTCAAACATACCTGTCAATTACACCACAATCACAACACCCAGAAGCACCCAACCAACGACGCAAACGACTGACTCCCTCTGTCTCACCCTCCACCTCAAAACTAAAGAGCGGAAGGAATTTTCTGTTTTATTCCAAGTTGCTGGCAGAGCGTGTCGCAGCAGGTGAGGATAGGGCTTGTTGTTGGGGTGAATTAATTTGCAGTTGCACTCAGGGACGTGCTGGGCCCCTGATTCAGCCCGGGAAAAAGAGTTGGAGAGGCCCTCATTGCGCGCTACAGAGAGAGATCTCTCTCCATAGCGCTGCTGCCTGCTACTCAAAGATTTGTCATTTCAGATCATGACAAGCCAGTGGGCCAATTACATGAGTTATATTTCGTTGTTGTCGGGTGGAAACCTTGTATGTCCAAAACCGTTTGTTTTGTATTTATCATTTAAAAAATGTATTAAACTAGTGAAAACAGCCGATCTTTTGTGTGCTTGTAGATCTGCTGTTTTCACTACTTTTGTGCGACGGCCTTGTATGATGAAGCAGGGCTTTGCTTTGCGAAAAAATGTACACATTTGAAACTTGGAGATACGAGGTTTCTGCCTGACAGTGACGATTTACTTTGTTGGCCGCCCAGCCCCCAAAATGGAACGAAGGCCAACATTTTATTTTTAATTTTTGGAGCTGTGTGAAGCACAGGCTCCCTATACGTGGCTGTGTGGGTCTGTGTGTGTGTGTGTGTGTGTGTCTGTGTGTGTGTGTGTCTGTGTGTATGTAGCCTGAACTTCCTAAACTTCGGCACGCCACTAGTCCCACAGTTTTGCCACCACACACTCGCGCCATATGTCAAATCGACCGGCTTACTCGGGAATCGTGGGCTATTACTTTTCTAAGAGAAAGGTTCTATAGTTTAATTGATATTAATTTATTAGTGAATTAATTTTCCCCATTGACTTATAATGGGAATTGCAAAAACTCACATTCAATTATTTGTCTCTCGCAAACCATAGGGGCTAGAGTTTCAAGACTTGGAGAGGAGGTTCATAATGATTTCAAGGATTAAATAAAAAATAATTGTGTCATTTGGCCGCATGGTGGCGCCATAACACCCCACTTTACGTTTTGGCCTGTAACTCTTGAACCGTAGGTCGGAAAATTAAAAATATTTTTCCCTGGATTCCTTGGGTCATGACGCATCTCCCCATATAGGCCACGCCCATTTGCGCCATGATAGATTTTCCGCCATCTTGAATTTTCTCCAAAACACACTTTTTGCTCCTTTTCCTACATATTTTCTTCAAATGTCACAAAAATCGGTACACATGATCCACACACACACACACACACACACACACACACACACACACACACACACACACACACACACACACACACACACAGCTCCACTTCACACGGGTGTGATTTTTTCCTAATGGCCGGCCTGGACTGGCCGGGAATGAACCGGCCGTTCGGGAGTTGTCCCGCTTTTCCCAATGGCCAGCACGTCATGGTTGCACGGGATGTAATGTCTCACGGCTCACTAGTGAAGGCGTGCTGTCTTTTATCCCTTCGAGGCAGTCTCTGGATTGCATGAAAAGCCCAGCTGCTCAACCACACGCCTGTTGCCACCTCACTGTAATCACAGGCAAGCAGGGGAGAGGGGCCCTGGAATGACAGGCCAGTAGTATAATTTACTATCATTTAGTCAATGTTTACATCTCTCCTCCTGTGTTCAGTGGAATGGACAAATATCCTCTCTTAGGTGTCACAGTTGTGGGAAGCTATGCCTCGGAAGCTATTACCTATTGTGCTGTGACTTCGTCCGTGTGGTGTGAGGCTCCTGGTGTGTGACAATATTACTGACCAGTAAGACTCCCTAATCGGGAGATAAGCGACCGTTGGTCGCTTATCTCCACAAATAGGCCAAAAGTTTGTTTTACCAATTATTACACTCTATGTGAACATTTACATCAACAAATCCCAAGTACTATGCAGAACGACCCATTTCAAGTTTTTAATGTACAACAATATTTAGAAAATAGGTCTAGAAGCTGACAGTCCTCGTCCCTTATATTCCCATAGGTTATATGGAGATCTCAGTGTTTGTCAGTCCTTGTTCATTTATGCCCATATATGGACATCTCTATATCTACTGTAACAGTCCTTGTCCCTTTATGCCCATATATGGAGATCTCTTAACTGTAAGTCCTTGTCCCTTTTATGCCCATATATGGATATTCCTGATGTCATCAGTATATGAACATATATGGGCTTTCTGATATGCCCATATATGGAGATCTCTTAACTGTAAGCCCTTGTCCCTTTTATGCCCATATATGGATATCCCTGATGTCATCCGTATATGCCCATATATGGGCTTTCTAATATGCCCATATATGGAGATCTCTGTATCTCCATATATGGGTATAAAAGGATACTTCAGGTCTGACATCAGGTTTGTTTATATTGGGTTGCTAGGTTTGACATCACAAACTCTATGGGCCATCTGACCTAGAAATCTATATTTGGGCATAGATGACTCATCGTGACCTCATCACACGTCGACCGCACGTGTGACGTGCGGTCGACCGCACGTGTGACCGACGGACGGCCGGTGGAGGTTTTCATACTAAACTGCGACCTTACGGTCGCAATAAACATGTTTTTTGGATCAGTTGGTTGGTTGGTTCAAAGAAAATCCTTGTGACGAAAGTGTCACGAGCCACTTATATACATGGACTTGATAAATATAGGAATGAGGAAAAATAATACCTTGTCTCAAATATTGCTGGCCCCTCAAGACATTACATGAGTTATCTCTATTTTGACAGCCTGCTTGTGTGTTCCTCAATTTTATGAACAGAGATATCCAATATGATAGATTTATGCAACCAATATAAGAAAGGAAAAAGAAAACCAGACCAAGTAAAATAACCAGTAAGACTCCCTAATCGGGAGATAAGCGACCGTTGGTCGCTTATCTCCACAAATAGGCCAAAAGTTTGTTTTACTAATTATCAAGACATACGGGCAGTTGACAGTTTGCCATGGTTACTCATTGAAGTTGAATCTCCATATATGGAGAAAACCTACGCATCACACTAAGTCTGACCTCACCAGCCCATATTTGGGCATGAGCAACTTATGTCTCCATATATGGAGATATGATGACATCACACAGTCCTCAGCCGATGATGTGGCGTGATGTCATACAATACACAAACGAGCCCTACAGTATAAAGGGGCAATTCTTGCCAGGAAAGAAGCATTTCTTCGACTCAGACCTTATCGCCAGGGTTGGCTTATAGCAGCTGTCGGTAGGACCATATATGGATTCTGTTAGTGTGGATCTCCTAACAGGGCATCATCTGGGATACAATCCCTTTTATGCCCATATATGGAGATCCCTAACAGAATCCCTTTCATGCCCATATATGGAGATCCCTAACAGAATCCCTTTTATGCCCATATATGGAGATCCCTGACAGCATCCCTTTTATGCCCATATATGGAGATCACTAACAGCTAACATAATCCCTTTTATGCCCATATATGGAGATCCCTAACAGAATCCCTTTTATGCCCATATATGGAGATCCCTAACAGAATCCCTTTTATGCCCATATATGGAGATCCCTAACAGAATCCCTTTTATGCCCATATATGGAGATCCCTAACAGAATCCCTTTTATGCCCATATATGGAGATCCCTAACAGAATCCCTTTTATGCCCATATATGGAGATCCCTAACAGAATCCCTTGTATGCCCATATATGGAGATCCCTAACAGAATCCCTTTTATGCCCATATATGGAGATCCCTAACAGAATCCCTTTTATGCCCATATATGGAGATCCCTAACAGAATCCCTTTTATGCCCATATATGGAGATCCCTAACAGAATCCCTTTTATGCCCATATATTATGGAGAAATCCCTGCTCTGAGTATCTCACATCAGTGTGATGTCACCTGTTTATGCCCATATATGGAGATCCCTGCTCTGCGTATCTGGTTGCTATGGTAAACAGTTGGTTGCTAGGGTAAAAAAACATGGTTGCTATGGTAAACAGTTGGTTGCTAGGGTAACACCATGGTTGCTAAGGTGGTTGCTAACGTACACTAACAGACCAGCAACAACAGACTGTTGCCACAGCAACGTACACAAAGGTTTGTGTACACATGTGGTGTGATGTCATACTGATGCGGAGATATGAGCAGGGCAAAGGTGTGACGTGTGACGTGTGACCGACGGACGGGCGGACGGACGGACGGACGGACGGACGGCCGGTGGAGGTTTTCATAGTAAACTGCTCCCTGACGGTCGCAATGATAATTGGTTGTGACCATAGGTCACAGTTTACTATCAGAACCGTCACAGCTTGTCCGTATTCCTCCGTACGGGTAACGCCTGACACTGTAGTTCCCCTGACACATCACTGTGACATCACAGGTGACATCACAGTGATGTCAGATACTCAGAGCAGGGATAATGCCTGACACTGTGTTTCCCATGACACATCACTGTGACATCACAGGTGACATCACAGTGATGTCAGATACTCAGAGCAGGTATCTCCATATATGGGCATAAACAGGTGACATCACAGTGGTGTGGCTGGTTCAGACAGGGATCTCCATGTATAGGCATAAAAGGGATTGTATGATGTGATGTCATGGGACCACTCTAACAGAATCTCTTTTATGCCCATATATGGAGATCCCTGATGTCATCAATATTTAAGCCCATATCTAACAGGACTTCATATGGGAATGCCCATATATGGAGGAAGACAGCACATATCTGTGTGGCTGGTTCAGACAGGGATCTCCATGTATGGGCATAAAAGGGATTGTCATAGGATTTTCACCTAACAAATAACTGGGTAAGCATTTTTGGGGTCTCACAGCATATCTCCATATACAGTACATGGATCTCCATATGGGTACCAGGAGTCTCCATATATGGGTAACTGGTCCAATATACATCACTGGCCAGACGGCCAAGACATGGCACGACCTCGCCCTTTAGGGTGAGGTCCCTTGTCGCCCTGAGGAGTCTTACTAGTAGTACAATCTGTGATGATTTCAAGATACTTACTGTATTTACAGTACCCATTTATAACATCTGATGTATTGGTATAAGTTTGATAAATTAGACACACAATAGTCTAAATCTTGATTAGACTAACGTAAGAATGCACCTATATCTGGCACTGTATTCCAAATCCAATTTTTATTTATTCATTATTTATACACTTCACATTTGTTGTTTGAGTTCCTTGGTTCAGAAATGTACATTACAAATTTAAGTAGTAAATGCATTCTGCACTTCTGGAAAAAAAGTAGCATATTAATTGTGTAGAGACTGTACCAACTACCAAGTAATTATTACTATTTGTTTGTGTGTAATTGTTACTTAAAATTACTGTTTTGGTCAAAAGGCATACGAGGTTGGGACAACCTTTTACCTTTTAAGATAAAGAATGAATACATTTTCAGTGTTATACCAGTGTGTTGATAAAATATGCATTTAACTGAAGTTGAACTACTGGTATATTGGTATTTATTTATCCCTATACATGATATTTCTACAGCGAGTCATTGGTCAGTTTACAGGGCACAGACAGAAAAAGACCAGACAGAAGAGATAATGCAGAACATCTGCCCATGGTCTGTGGAATGTTGGGAATCTGCAGGAGAGTTGAAGAGCATTGGGGATATTGAGTCAGACGGAGGTATTGCTGGAATGTTTGTTAACGATCTTTAGGTTTTGTATTGTACTTATCTGTGTTCGCTGGTTGGGTAAATACTATGTGTGTTACATAAGTGTAATATTTTGACATACCGGCAGCTATCATTTGCAGAATGTTGTTTTCACACTATGTCTATATGGCTATTATAGAAAGTACATGACACTATGTCACAGGAACAGATGAGATTCGAGCATTTTTCTATACTATATATAGATGTGAGATGGAATCTCTTATCTGTTCACCAGTGCTCAGATAAGGTTTAACATTGTCAGTCTTGCCTCGCTCAACAGACCCAGTGCAGTGTGCAGCAATAACATGTTTTGCTGCTGACAGGCAAGCCCTCAACCATACAGCCACATGTTTCAGCAACACAGCTGGCTTCTTTCTCTTCCCCCTCACTTTAATCTCACTGTGCCATAGACCACAGGCACTTAAAACCTCTCTCCTGTCCTGACAGCTATGCAGATAGTACTGATAAGACAAGGGAAAGGAGGGAAAGGAGGTGGGGAAATGACAGCGCTGTATGGGGGTTTTCCTCAAGCACTATATTGTCACTGTTGGGCTGAAATCTCTGTAGGCTATTTTTTTTTTTTTTTTTTTTTTTTTTTGCATATTTTAATCTTGCGCAAAAGTAGCATAAATAGTAGATCTAGTAATCTTTGAAGTTTTAAAGAGCCTGTGCAGTAAAAGTGTTGGTCATACAAGGTTCCACCAGATAATAGAATGTGACGATATTGTTGTCACACCGGGTACAGTTCAAATAAAAGCTTAACAACTCATTTAGTTTGTGAGGATAGAAATATCTTCTGTATAAAACTGTGTGTTGCATAGCTGGAATAAAAATACGGAATGAAAATAGAATATGCTGAACATGATCACATATTACTATTGTAAATGATATAATTTGAGGCCATATTATATATTTTGAACACTTGAAATATACAGCACTGTAGTTGAGTATGACAACTTAAGATTCATATTTCAGTGTTACTTTGGAGCTTTCTAGGCTTCAATTCCTTCACAATTACTTATAATTAATAATTACGAACACCCTAAAATGCTCCACCTGATCTGTTCCTCTTGTTGAGGAACAGATGTTATAGAAAATGTTTGCTATTCTGTAACATGATCGACATTAAATAACTGCTAGGGCTCTCCATCCAGGAGTTGGTATGCTTGCCATCCCTGGCAGTTGGCTTTGGCATTCGCTCCAAGTGCCCCCAGCCCAGTCTTGACATAGTTGTCATAGCAGGCACTGCTTGCGGGAAGTTTCTCCGCATTACTCCAAAATCACCAGCAGTGCCAGACTAACTCTAAGCAGCTCTCACTCTTACTATTGAACAGAAGTTCACTGCCAATTAAGACGTGTTGTTGTTTGACGTACTGTACATTTTGATTGCCTTAACTGTTGTAGAACATGTTTATATAGCCCAGATGGACATTTCTCTTTTTACCCGGTGGAGGAGTGTCTTTGTTTGTAGCCCATGTGCGTTACCCCTACCACACACACGTACGCACGCACGCACGCACGCACGCACGCACGCACGCACGCACGCACGCACGCACGCACGCACGCACGCACGCACGCACGCACGCACACACACACACACACACACACACACACACACACACACACACACACACACACACACACACACACACTCTCACACACACACACACACACACACACACACACACACACACACACACACACACACACACGCGCCTCTACCCCTCTCAATTTCCTGCATACTACACTCTCCCAGACAGTGTCAACAGAACCATGGCTTTGTATTTCATCATATGTCAACAGAAGCGGCCAGTGTTGCGTGTTAATAAAATGTCCTCAGCCATATTACTTTATGAGTTATCTGGTTGTTTTTAATATTATTTTTGACCAAGTAGTCATGCAGGCTCATTGGGATGTGACATTTGAAAAGTCTGTATACTTTGTGTAAACCCTCTTACAGACAACAAGGGCAGCACACATACATATCAAGATCATCGGGAAGGTCATTCGTTTTGAACAAAAGGTTGAGGAAAAACCATGCAACCTAATGTACACATTCACCTTATCTATCTCAAATAGTGGCATTCTTTGGCATTTATTATAGCTACTGTGTCAAGCACAGAATTATTCCCAAGTTCATATGCTGGGCATGAAGAATGGCATTTTGTTTTCTGCATGTTTTCGGAAACCTTTGTGTTGACATTGATTTATATAATGCTCTACCACTGTTATTATACCTACCAATCTGGTTGCCTTTTGGGTGTGCGTAAGTGTCAAAGGTGTTCCCACCATAGGACAACAGCTTGTGAAATGTGAATATAGATTTAAAATGGAAGGGTGGTGGATGAAGAAATGTTGTAAAAAGAAGTGTCCTTTACCCACTGTTGACAGATGGCCATGGGCAGATTTCAAAGTACTTTGTGAATGAGAGTAACCTGTTCATTTCCACCCCCCTGGCAAAAGGTCAAACAAAGTCCAAGTGTTTGATTTGTAGCAATGGCTTCCATGGCGGTGAGGAGGAGTGTTGAGGCTTAATGAATGGATGGATGAACAAATGAATGAACATATCCTTCTGTCGTGTGTAACTCAAGGACAATTTACAGAGTGTGAACTTAATGTGTTCCCTGTGCAACAATCCTATTGTAGAACCTGCTACTAAACATAAACAACAAGACCTCAGCCAATGAGCACGCAACAACTCCGACATGCCCCCCCTCTCATGCATGAGTGTGTTTACTGTTCATGCTCAGCATTCACTTGCACTCCCATCTCCTGCAATACCCTTAATGACGCCATTTGACCCTGCAAACATTTTATGTCATGCTGTCAACCTGAGTTTCTTCCTTAAAGGAGTTTGGGTTTCCTTCTGCCAATCACATAGAAATAATGCCACGATATTTGGAGGACAATTACATTTTATTTACACAAATAAAAAGTGTGAAAAACCTAGAGAATATTTCCCATCCTATACATCACCCTATATATTGACACTGAGCTTGTGTAAAATGTATTCGGGTTATTTGGTCTATTGCCTGGAAAACCTTAGTACTTATCTGTTTATTTAGGCTTTAGTTAGATGTTGTTGAAACATCAAAAGTGAGGCTTGTGCTTTGTCACAACAACTGCCTCAGCATTTCAGGAATGTCACGTCATTTCATGATTTATAGTGTGGCTGCTGCGCTGCATATCAGCAGCAGGACACATTTGACACATTGTCTAACGTGGAAATTAGAACCTTTAAGACATGTGAACTTTCAAAAGTATAGAAAAACTACTTCTATTGTCAGTTAAGCATTAGTTACTCTCAGATCTCCAAAATATATGCATTCCTCTCCAGTCCAATTCTACTGCACAGCATTCAGCATTCTCCCCACAATGTATTGAGTTCCAGCTCGTCAGTAGTAAATCATGCAACTGCACAACAATACAATCAGTGAAATCCGTTGGTTTTAACACCCAGCCTTTATCAGATCTGGACGTCCTTCTGCTGTGCCAACTTTTCTCTGCCACCCACCCGCCCCTCTCCCCCCTCCTTTTAGCTTTTCTCCTATCTCTTCTCTCCTCCCCTTTTCCATCTCCTCACAAGTACACATTCTCCTTGCTCTTACGCATAATCTGAATGGTTTAGTCACTGCTGGTTGAAGCCTCTAGACGTCCCTGGGGTTACTGCGGGATAGTCGTGATGACAAGATTGCTTTGCTGTGGTGTGGAATAGCTGATTAACATGCCTATGGGGAGATAAGTGTGGCTCTGCCAGGATCTGTCCAACCCTGTGTCTCTCCTACAGAAACCACCCTCTCCCACCCTCACTACCACTATTTTGCCATGATCTCAGTGACACTGTTTGGACAACACAGACTGGTCTCCACAACCACAAGGCAGGTGAGTCTTCGTTATTTTTCCTTTTCAGTATGCGTCTCAGGAGGTTGACTTAAATATGTTGATCACAACTTCTGTTACATTAATGCATCTTGACTTAAGAAGAGAAGATGTTTCTAACTTACATTCAATATAACCGTAAGAACACAGAGGAGGTCTTGTGCAACTGGCAGGTAATTAAGCAAAAAAGAAAAAAAAGTTGATAGATCCAATATTAATGTGTTAGCATGAATTATCCAATTAGTGTTGAGTGAGATATACTGTAGGTCATCCTCATGTCCTTAAGATTAAAACTCAAAGTTTGATTCAACACTTGGGCCTGATTTCCCCTCTGTGACTTCCTGCCTTAATTGAAATCCACTCTGCATTCATTTGGGAATAATGGAACCTTCTTTAAAAGTGCTTTTTTAAAGAGAGGTTTCTTGGAAGGCGCCCTAATTTCCTGTACACTCGATTCACCTTCATCAGGGCTCTCTTGGGTGATGATGGTGTATGGGAGGCATGTATCTGGTTTAGAAGGGGCCAAGGGTTAGGAAGGGGGCCTTTGACAGCATTTTATATACTTAAAGTTAAAGACGTAATGCCATCCTGTGTAACGGCTAATGCATATTCATGATTTTTCATCAGTGTGAACGTTTCACATGTAGTCTTTTCAGCTGTAGATTTTGTCCCTCTCTTTGAGGTTGCTTTACTGGTCATGTCTTCACGTGTGTGTGTGTGTGTGTGTGTGTGTGTGTGTGTGTGTGTGTGTGTGTGTGTGTGTGTGTGTGTGTGTGTGTGTGTGTGTGTGTGTGTGAGAGAGAGAGTGTGTGTGTGTGTGAATGAGGCCATATGTTGCAAGGCTGTAGGGGCTGCAGTAAATAAATATACTACTTTACTAACTAACTTCCATAAACTGATTTTACTTGTGTGGTTTTGTACATTTCACAAGCAGCCTAATACACATACACTTGTAATTATATTCTGTGGTAATCTTTTGAATAATGATAAAGCTGAGCTAAATCCACTTCAGCAGGGCTCTTGGCTTGTAAGTGAGTATTGTGTGAATTTTCCTGGTTTAAATGAATTAATTTCTTTACCAAATGAATAAGACCCAAATTTAGGGCAGGTGCAGGACAGACATACTTTTTATCAGAAAAGGGAAGTATAGCTTGCTCAGTGCAAAGCAGCTTCTGAAGTAGTTGCGCATTTCAGTGTACGTACATGTATGCATTCTTCTGAGCACCGGGAAGGTAATAAAGAGGACTACTTTGCGAGCTCCTCTGTAGTGTGCAGATTCCCCCCCACCCCCCCACCCCTTTTTTATTTAATTTGTTAGTCAACTATTTAAAAATACAAGTCTTTGTAGTGGGACAAAATGACGATCCTGTGTAGTAGCCTAGCAACACAGTTCTCCTTGTTGTTCTGTGTGTACATCTGTCTCAGTCCAAGCCAAGGTGTGCTTTAAAAGAAGTACTTAATTAAGGGGTGAGAGGGACGTTAACCAGTGTAGGACAGGGACATCTTCTGCTCTGATGAATGGTAGAGTGGATAGTAAATCACCCACTGGGGAAGAGCAGTCAGATTCCTCGGTGTGGTGATGTCACCACAATCGTGCGTGAAACAGATCCAGACTTGAACAGCCCAGCCAGAGCCAGATGTTTCTATTTCACAGCAAACTCCACGCCAGATAGCAAGTACTCAGATATGCTCTGCGCTGGCGGAGGAGCTTAGTGGCTTAGATCAAACTGTTCTTATATTGACAGTATAATATAGTTAGAAGACGGTATGTAGCCTAATTTAATAATCGCCTAAACTATAGTGTATAGCCCTTACCCGTTCAAAGATATGAGCTCCGAAATGATGTGCAGTGTGTGGGTTATGGGATGTGCACTGTGCACACAGTATATGAGGGATGGAAAGTAACTTTAACTGGTGCTTGCATGCTAATATGTAGGAGCATCAATGTAAGAAATACCCGTTCCATTTAACGGCTACAGAGATACTGTGTACCGATCTGCATGATTTTTGGACAACATCTGTAACAGGGCCAGAACCCCCCCCCCCCCCCCGCCCGCCCGCCCGCCTGCCCGCCTGCACACACACACACTCCCCCCCCCCCCCCCCCCTGTGTGTGTGTGTGTGGGTTTGTGTGTGATTGTGCATGGCCTGAACAACAGCGCCCCTCCCATAATGTGTGGTCACAAAAGGTACTGTAGGCTAAATAGATATAGATACACCATAAAAATGCTATTATACAGCATACGATTTGTGAAAGTGACAAACGGGCTTCACAGTTATGTCAGGTGTGTTCATATGCTGATGGTGATGCGATTTCAGATCAATTGCTCCAGCCACCGAGGAGAAACGCTGTTTCATACAGACAGACAGACAGACACTCACTCACTCACTCACTCAGACAGACATTCGCAAAATTATAGTATAGATATAGGTAATTTGGTGTTTTTTTCCCCCTTTTTTAATGTCTGTATAAGCTGTATTTCATGTCTCTCACATGTGGATCTCTCTTTATTTCAGGTAATATACTGCTTGATTTGACCATCAACGAACAGGGATTACAATGGCTAACCAATACATCAAGCATAAGTGCCTTTGGATCTATGTTCTGAACTATGACAAAGTGTAAAACGGAAAGAAATGGAGACTGTTCCAATGGTGAATTCGGAGGAACATCAGTCACTGACAATGTCAGGATTGTCCACTGCGGTCTTCTCAATACCAGATTCTTCCTCAGAATGTTGTGCTCTGACAGAGGACTCCTCCGCTACCAGCTCACCAGAGCACAGAGAGAATGAAAGTCTACCTGAACCCCAAATCTCTGAGCCATCGGGATCAAATAAGGCTATTCCCAAGCAAGAGAAGCATTTTTGCGGTGTCACTGAATTTATGGCTCCCAGGTTTTCTAAGGAGCCTGGCCATGAGCCACTTATCCCTGTGCGAGCCCCTTGGGAGCCTGCCCAGAACCATAATCTGCTGGTCTCATCTCACGAGCAGTGCATCGCACCTCCATCACCAAAGCTAGCAGATCCTGTCCCTTTCACAGAAGGACATCCAGATGTATCAGAAGAGTATCAGAAAGATGTTGCTGCTGGCTTATCTGTGGAGGTTGTCACAAATGTTAACTCTTTTAGCCTGACAGAAGACTTGAACTCCGGCCACCTTAAGATGAATGGTCACATTGTTACACCTTTGTCTCTCAAGGAGGAAGATTGCTCCACCCTCTCTCTTACACCTGCTGTGGATGGTGTACTGTCTCATCCTGTGACCTCCAGTGAGACCTCTAATTCGGGCCCACGGTCCTGGGATCTACCACGCATCGTAAAGCACAAGCCTAGTTCCATCACTTTCTCGGATTATACCTGGCCCATTGGCATGAACCAGGGCGTTGTCATCAATGAGAGCTCTGATGGTGAAGAGGAATCTTCACTGGAGGACGATGGCGATGGTGATGGTGGTGACTGCGATGACGATGATGGCGATGACGATGATGACGTGTTCCCGGAGTTGCCTCAAAGCAGGGAATTCCTTGTCAGTCGCAAACGTAGAAACAATGGCAAAGACAAGATGAGGAGAAGTGCCATGAGTTCTCAAGCAGAGTCCATGGACATCTGTCACACCGACAGTAATGGTCGTTATGAAGCAGAACGAGAGGCCAGCAGTAGAGAGGTATGCTGACTTTCATTTTAAAATGAACTGCGGTTAATTTTCCTCTTTGCATATCAATGAAACATGCATCTATATATTTACGTCACTATTGTATATTTTACCTCACTTATGCTTTTGGTTTTAGTACAAAAATACACTTTTATAAAGAGAATAATGATAGTTTTCCAGATCTCATGTTGATATTATTAGAGATAATCCATAATTAGAATGTGTAGGAGTAATATTGACTCCACATCTTTCAAATAACCTTCATTAGTAAAACACAGGGCCAGAAGGAATGCAAACAACTTCTGCTTTCTCTCCGCTCCTTCAACTAGCAGCACTGTTTTGACAGAATATGTTTCGGGGCATAGTCACACAGAATGTATCCCCCCATTACCTACAGTTCCTCTTTGTTTTAACATGTCAAAGTTGATCTGTGTATTTTCTCTCAACCTTTACCCTGACCTTGCTAATATCCATCTCATAACCTCACCCTCCCCTTTTTATTAGTCTTTTAAAGTTTCAACTTCACATTCATAAACAAGTTCACAAACGTCCAATATATTTTGTGCATTATGGCCAGAGGGTGCATATCAAATAACACATAACTGTCATGCTTCTCTAAACTGCTGATAACGGCTTACAGTAAAATAGGGTAGGGGCAGGTGGGGACATCCAGTGTTGGCTTGACGCAGTGTTTTTATGGGTTGTTTGGGAAAAGCTTTGAAGAATGCAGGGAAGTCGGGGAACTCATTTTAGGGAGGCATGCTGATGTGAGACAAGATTTTGTGACACACACAGAATATTGTTGGAATATATTCAACTATACAAAAGTTATGAATTATTTAATTTCAGTACTTTGTGTACATTCATTTTCCAATATATAGGAAAATTCTATACCCAAATTGCATTTATTTATGTATTTATTTATTTATTACCATTTTCAACTCATCGTCCCTATTTCGGGCATGTATACAGTAGGCAAAAATATATAATTTATTTTAAATTGCGAAAATAGCAGATTGGCTATTGTAGATCGTCTGTTCTCACTGTGAATAAAGTTGTGCCTTGAGAGTTTGACTTGCCCATTGGTGTACCTACTGTAGGGCACATGGTTTGAATACAATCTTAAAATGTGGGCATGGGAAATTGCTACGGTCAAATGTACCTGTCTGAGCTATTTCATTAATGAGGAATGTTCAAAGTGTACAAACATATACAAATAATAGGCCTACCGTACATAAGGATTTAGTGCAAGTTGTTGAAGAAAGGCCTGCTTTTGAGCTCACACGAGAATGCAGTTCTCCAAAATAGCCATATGAGGGCATCATCTGCTCAGTGATCTGACCTGTGACTATTCATACTTAAATCATTTGTTTTAGCAATGATATACTGTATATGCCTTTTCCTTTTCTAACGTCCCTGCTGATTTGTGCCTGCGTTCAGCTCATGTTTTGTATCATAGGCTGTCAGCAGTGTAATTTATGCATTTTTGTAGCCAGGTAGTCATTGCCCTTTCGCATGACCGACTGCTACATTCCGTTACCTCCATGGTGATCTGTGGCACTTGGTGGGTGGCGTAGCCACGGCTCAGAGCCCGGAGCTCAGACACTTAACTCCTCATTTCCATGTCAAAGACACTGTGTTGTGGTTCACAATGTGGCCAATTTGCGCTGATAAAGTTATAGTCGGTTCACATTTAGTTGTCCACAGAAGATAACATTAATGCATTTATCTAGAGGATTGACTCATACCAGCCCGGTTGCCATGGCATGGGGGGTTCACACAATTGTTAGAACTGGAACAAGGAAAGCAATGAAGAGATGAATCAAGGGTACTGTCTGGTTTTAGTTTCAAGCCTTCTCTGGAATTTGCCTCATTCTGTGCAGAAGTGCCTTCATTCCAAACCAGCACCTTGTGCGGATGCCTCTGAAAAGAGACAGTGTGAATGTGTTCCAGATTTGCATTGAATGCGTGCCAGAATAGGGCATCGGTTCCATGTCTCTGTGTTGGCCTGCATTTAGGGCTTAACTAGATAACTGAGCCACCCGCCAGGCTGGGTTGCCTATCCTGGCGGGGCCCGCCTACAGGGCCCGCAAAACTTGGAAGTCGGTCATAGCAACTTGAAATGGAATAGATAGAATATTTTTCATTTCACCCTAGAAATGTATTTCAAGTGTGCGGTGGGGGGCCCAGACTGCGTCCACTAAGTAGAGTAAGCTTTCAACTGTCCGCTGATACCTTTGGTTTAGTGAGGGGCGAAACAGTTGTTTTTATTTTCAGACCAGACAACGGGCCTTTCCAGATTTGCCAAGGATATGGGGAGGTAGACAAACATAGCGTTAGGGAGAACTCCACTAACGCTATGGACCAGAACCAGAACAGACCGAGCTCTGAAGCATGGCATACATCTGGCATACATCTCGGCACAGCTTTGCAGGACGCTTCATGAAATTAACTTATAAATACCACTGCTCACTTTTTTTATGTATGACATAGGCTAAAAGGTGATGTGGTCTGTTTTTTTCCAAAATGCGATCTAAAAATAGGAAAGATTCATCTTGATCACTTGACTACAGAGATAATGCTCAAATTCTAGTTTACCGCTTTCTTCTTGCCTAGAAGTGTGGTCATCTCTCTCTCTGCACAACAAATCCACTTTTACTGTAATCCACTAAAGTCACGTGTAACTGATAATTCCTTGTGGCTTTCTTAGCATTTAAGCTTATCAAAGACAAATAAAATGTTGTTTCACCTGTATTCGTTATAACCACACCAAACCATTTAGTTTAATTAATCCAGAACACAAGCGATTGCTGTAATTTAAAGTTATTTATATCCAGCAATGTGTGAGTAATACTTCTGTGTATCAAATATGATTTTATTCCAAAGCAATCAAATGGTCCAGACTCCAGGTTGAAATTCCGGGACTGCCTCTTCTATGGGCAGAGATGGAGAGAGTTATGATAGCACGGGACATACTGTGATTGGTTTGATTAATGTAATGCCCAAACCAGCCCAAACCACACCTATACATAATGTAAGGGGTAGCGCAGGTGTTTTTTCACAATGCCTATAATAATACCTATAGCATACCTATGGCCCTCCATTACCATAAGCATGCAAGCAAGTGACAAGTTTTGTACCCTGTATGTTCTATACCACTCCATAAAGTGAATAGAAGAGGAACATAGAAAAGGTCATTGTGACAGCAGCATACAAGATGACTTTCTTCAGAATATGGGTTAATTAATAGGTGATGGTAGTATTGCCATAACGTAAAGTATACTTGGACTGCAAAAGTTCAGGCAAACATTCTATATTTTACTATTAAGTGTTGACAGGGTTACTAGGCTGCATTTCAATACGAGATCACATATTATAATCAGTAGATAAGTGATTTCTATATTTGAGAGTGTTGCACAATAACTATAAGCACATTGACAGTGGGTGCTAGCTGGGTTAAAAGTAGAACATTGTTTGAGGTTGATAGAACCTGCACTATATGACTTTAATTTAATAATTGAAAGAAGTCTAAACCATAGCTTGGTGTGTCTGTTCTATCCTTAAACTAGAGTTGTACATGTTAACACATTCTGTCAGGCCCTTCTCTTAGGAGGCCATAAGAACAGCATACGCAAAATGTCATATTGAGTGATTTTGGTTATTGGTATAAGTGCAAGTAAGTGCTAACTCTCTGTCTAAACACATTGATCCTGTGTCTACCATTCTATGTACACACTGGTCAGGCACACGCCTGGAAGGCACAGCAGCAAAAAGGCAGCTCTGTCTCTCTCTCTCTTTCTCTGTGGCCCCAGGTTATGTGACCCCAGGCCACCTCCCGGGCCTTTAGTTGCCCCGAGAGGTCAGGAGGAGGGGATTGCTGAGATTTAAGTCATTCCTTGGAGATTGAGCAGGGAACATCGCTTGTCCTCTTGTGCTGGGGTCCATCAGCTGACCCTGGGTGGTCGATGTAGTCAATGGACTGACTGGTGTCTGTTCCATTAATTTCTTGTAATTTTGAGGTGGGAAACAGATCACTTTCGGCCCCAAGTCGCCTATAATAAGCAGACATGGCAACACTGTGCTGAACACATAATCACCACCTGTCCCCAGGGGCGTCACACCACATTCTGGGCCCTGGGTACAAGGATTCACTGCGGGCCCCCCATGAATGTTAACTATTGAAAAATAGCAGATATACAAGCTCACAGCGCTGCGAGCTTGTATATCTGCTATTTTTGAAAAATCTTGAAAATTTGTGCAAGAAACCTATGTCAAGGACCCCCAAGATGATATGTATTTGGCCACGGACCCCGATCTCAAAATATTTAGTTCCAGGGACCTCCAGAAGTAAAATACATATATAAGATTTTCACACATTTTCACAACTTCTCAAAAATAGCAGATCTACAAGCTTGCAGCGCGGCACTTGGTGCCGCGCTGTGAGCTTGTATATCTGCTATTTTTCAATAGATAAAGTTATTAGGGCCCCTCCACCTTGGGCCCCAGTAACTCAGTCCCACTTTCCTACCCCTGACGCCCCTGTCTGTCCCATGTACAGACCACCTTCAGCGGCCGGCCTCTTCCAAGTGGGACCAGAGACAAGGGCGTGGCTATACATGACACTGAGTTGGGGACATTTGACAATCATACACGAAAGAACGAATAAGAAGAAGAAGTACACAGCAAATTCCTGAGTGTTCATTCAACACAATGACGTTTGTATATTGCAAATTTGCTAATTTGCTATTATAACTAATCAAAGTCAACCATCGCTTAAAAAATCTACGGTCTCCATTATTTGGTATATCCTTCACATGCAGAAATGTGTTTCAAATTTGTGATCCATCGATTTACAGATTTACACTTTTCTAGAAGCTCACAGGAGCCCTCCAGACAGGAATCACATTAATGGTAACTTACCCATTAAGAACAAAATATGTATTTATTTTCTTTTTTTGCAGAAGACACCCTTCAATAGAATGATTGTGTTTGCAGAGAGTGAACTTAAATGTGAGGTTGTAGAAACCAGAGGGAACCTTTGGCTCCAATGAATTCACTCAGGCCCCAGACAATATTTTCAGATTTAATTCCAGGACATGAATGAATAGCTTTGTTGTTTATGTCTTTGAGTCCAGTAGCTGTGCAACAAAGCTCTGAATGTGAGCTTTGGTATTTCATTTCTAATTCACATTGCGCACGCCCATGCATACATATATGTATTGTACATACATACACACACACACACACGCACGCACGCATGCGCGTGTGCACACACACACACACACACACACACACACACACACACACACACACACATACACACACACACACACACACACACACACACACACACACACACACACACACACACACACACACACAAACTTTCTCTGTTTCTCTCATACTCTTTCTATCTCACAGACTATCTTGCTCTTTCTCTCATTCTCTCTCACATTTGACAGCGATTGACCAGCAAAAACAACCTTGTTCTCAAAACCATATGTGAAGTAATTTCTTTCTAAGCAGCCTAATGCCATGAGACCAGGAGTTATTAAAGAAGGTGGTATTTTTGGCATCTCAAGAGTGGTTCCTTTTTGCTTTCACACATGGCTCTTTAAGAAGACCATTGTCAGAGATGGCATTTGACCATACAGTTACATTCAGTGTGTGAAAATGCTCAATACGGACAGAATCAAATGTAATATTTTTGAACAAATACAAATAATATCGATATTGAAATTGTGACGATTCTTTTCCCAAAAATAGTTTAAAAAAATAACCGATCTACAAGCTCACAATACATCATGATGTAACATGTTGTGAGCTTGTAGATTTTCTATTTTCTTTTTCTTTTTTGCATTTTTTGGCTCAAGTGATTAAAACCAGGAGGTTCAGGGGTTAACATGAAAGTAAATTTGTCACTGGCCCTATGTAACCACTGGCCAGGAAGATACTTTTGAATTGAAAAATATCAGGCAAGAACTTCTAGTCATTCTAAGTTGGAAGCCTGCATCTTCCTTAACTACACAGCAAAACCTGTACCTGGTAGAAACATTTTACCACAAAGATGAAAATTATGAAAGAAACATTGCCCTGTCTTCCACTACAAGACTGCAGTGAACATGAACGCATCTCGCAGCAGTGAGCAGTGAACTGCTTGCGATGCAGGGTGCGCTGTGCTGTGGGTGCAGAGCAGTGCAGACAGCTCTGTCTGTCTGTCTTGCAGGTGCAGACCGGTGAAGACAGCAGACGGCTCTGTCTGTCTGTCTGTGCTGTGGTGCAGACCGATAGAGACGGCTCTGTCTGTCTGCAGGGGCGTCACAAGGGGTAGAAAAGTGGGACTGAGTTACCCGGGCCCAAGGTGGAGGGGCCCTAGTAACTTTAGCTATTGAAAAATTGCAGATATACAAGCTCACAGCGTGGCACCGAGTGCCGCGCTGCGAGCTTGTAGATCTGCTATTTTTGAAAAGTCATGAAAATGTGTGCAAATCTTTGAATATAGTATGTATTTTTTAAGTGAACATTTGTAACTAAAATTTTGCTTCTGGGGGGTCCCTGGAACTAAATATTTTGAGATGGGGGGTCCTTAACATGAAAAAGTTTGAGCATCACTGACATGGAAACATAGGTTTCTTGGCACACATTTTCACGATTTTTCAAAAATAGCAGATCTACAAGCTCGCAGCGCGGCACTCGGTGCCGCGCTGTGAGCTTGTATATCTGCTATTTTTCAATAGTTAACATTCATGGGGGCCCGCAGTGAATCCTTGTACCCAGGGCCCAGAATTTGGTGTGACGCCCCTGTCTGTCTGTGCTGCAGGTGTAGACAGCAGACAGCTCTGTCTGTTTGTGCTGCGGGTGCAGACAGCAGACGGCTCTGTCTTTCATCCAAATGTGACAACGGGTTCACGAAACAGAAAGCACTATGTTGTAGTGGTAATTACCCAGACGATTTCATATAAATCACATTACATCTGTACCACAGGAAAGAAATATGTGAAATTAAATATTAAAATGATTTATTTTATTTTGAAGACATTTTTTACTGGACCAAGAGTGGGCAAGTGGAAGGTTTGTTCTGCTGGTCCGGAGGATTTAAATACTATTTTTGGACCAGCGGGCCGTTTATAATGTCGATCCCTGTGTGTATGTCATATATAACAATATTGCAATATCCAAAATCCCAGACAATATGATATTACAATATCGGTATAACATCAATATATTGCTCAGCCACAGTGTCACTGCTTAATTTTTACCTGAACCATATTCTGGCTCTGGAGTTTGTTAAATTCTTAGTGCTATAGTGAAATGAAAGTAGATGTGTAGTGTAATTAAATACCTAATGCCCCACCCCCCAACACACACACACACACACACGCACACACACACGCACGCACGCACGCACGCAAGCACAATGCTCTTCTTTCTCTGCCAGGTCCTGAAAAGATGGCAAACCAACAATGTTAATTTATGCCATGGTGACTGAGGTGCATCCTACTGATTTATGAGCTTGAACCTCTGGGTCTTCAGACACAGCCCGTGTCTGTTTGTGGACGGTCTATTTATATGTACTGGGTGTCTGGGGAGTAGTGAAACCCACTGGCAGGGAATTCCATCATACTGCGTTTGGCACACATGCCTGGACTCCTCTTCAATTTGCTCTTTCACCCTGGGCATTGGCTGAAAGGATAGCATTTCCATCTGCGGCAGTGGGGCAGGTTGGCTGTGGGCTCATCTGCAATTTACAGGATGCTGTTTTGGGGTTTTGCAAGTCATTTTAATTAGAATTTAGGGCAGCATAGTAAATCGACAGATGTCTTTCTCTAATTTAAACTTGATCAGGTTGGCTGGGCCTCACGGGCACCCCAACCAACCCGTAATGCTATCGAGTCACTAACGCAATGTGTGACAGATTCCCACCTGCCAACATGGCCAACGGTGTTCTTTGGAGTGCCTGGCCAAGCCGGGGGCACCATCGAGGAAATATAGAGCCCCAGTCTCCACGCTGGTGGGCAGGAATGTTATGTTACCCCTGCACTCAGGGGTGTCTCACCAAATTCTGGGCCCTGGGTACAAGGATTCACTGCGGGCCCCCCATGAATGTTCTTCATAGGGGGAGGGGGCTTAACCCATTTAGACTGGGAACGCATTATTACGCATTATTTTGTGATTAAACTATTGAAAAATAGCAGATATACAAGCTCACAGCGCTGCACCTAGTGCCGCGCTGCGAGCTTGTAGAACTGCTATTTTTGAAAAATCTTGTAAATTTGTGAAAGTCTTTGAATATTTCAGATCCTTCTAAGGTTTTTTGAAAAAGCTATGTTTCTATGTCAGTGATGCTCAAACCATTTCATGTAAAGGACCCCCAAAATTATATTTATTTGGCCACGGACCCCCATCTCAAAATATTTAGTTCCAGGGACCCCCAGAAGCAAAAAAATGCTTACAAAAATACATATATTCAAAGATTTCCACACATTTCCACGACTTTAAAAAAATAGCACATCTACAAGCTCACAGCACACTCGGTGCCGTGCTGTGAGCTTGTATATCTGCTATTTTTCAATAGCTAAAGTATAAAATAATTAAGGCCCCTCCACCTTGGGCCCTAGTAACTCAGTCCCACTTTTCCCTCCCTTGTGACGCCCTGCCTGCACTCTGACATCCATGAATATGGGCTCAAAAGTGGCAGAGGCACCTAAACCTAACCTTAACCCTAACCTCAGTAAAACTAATGCTGGTGAATGCTAACCTGGTGAAATGCTAACCTGCCGACGCTGGTGAATGCTAACCTGGTGAAATGCTAACCTGCCGACGCTGGTGAATGCTAACCTGGTGAATGTTAAACTGGTCGGACCAACAGTGCTTAACCCAGTTGCTTTTTTGATACACTCGGACTGAAAGACCTGCAAAAATACTCCCCCGGGCCCCAGGACAGTAGACTGACAGGAAAGGAGGAGCAGCAAAGGCAGTCAGGCTCGGGACTCAAACCAGCAACACGCTGTCAGGCTACACTGAGCCTATTTGATATGCGCCTGGACCGGTAGGCCAGCGGGCACCCCCCCCAAATGTATACTTCATCGCACAGCTGTGTGTTGCTCGCCAAATATGCCAGACTTTCAAGCTAACATTGACACAACACATGTAATGAATGATGCTTTGCGTGAGAGGAGATATATAAAATGTCCTTTAGTTATCCTCTCAAGGATAGGACAGTCAGTAGTGGTGAAAAATGTAATGAATGTTTCACAGCTTCATTATATCAGTATCAATATTATTTCAGCAACGCGTTCATTACAATCCAGTGATGATTGAAAAGTTGAGAGGTACATTTGAGGCCTATCCCGTTTGTATGCAAGAGGTGAAAGACTTCTGGGAACTCAGATTAATTTGAGGTAACCAAAAATAAATAATGTTAGAAGCAAATAATCTGGGGGCACGTTCGCCTCACAGCTAGAACGTCCCGGGTTTGATTCACACCGGGGACACTGTGGTCGCTGGGGGTGTGTTCTTTCCTCTGCGTCATTAGCGTCCATTCCCTAGGTGGGGTTGGCGAAAGGGCCTCTCTGTGTGGAGTTTGCATGTTCTCCCTATGTCCCCCTAGGGTAGGTACCCTCACAAAAAACAGGCAGTAATTCTACAGGGGAAATTCCCCCCTGTCAGGTGATAAGAAGTGGCCTGCACACTCCTCATGCATTGAAGGAATTATGAGCTCAGTTCAGGGCTCAGAGGGAGAGTAGCGCCCAGGATTACAGGTTAGGCAATTGGCACCAGGTGAAAAATGGGTTACAAATTCATGGGATACATTTTTAAGTAAAAAAAGAAAGAAGCAAATAATCTCTGGGAAAAAACTAACAAAAAACATGTATATCTTTCTTGCAAAAATGACCCTGATATCAGATATCCCTCCAGCAAACACCAATGGCCCTTCTGTGAGCTGATGCCACTAGGTCTTTCTTCAACAAAAGTGAAACATAATTAGCTTTATTCTCTGATTTCAGAGGGATCACAGTGTCTTTCTTTATCTCAGTGCTTCCTTGTTTATCCACAGAGATCTCCCCATGTCAAGTCCCCATGGTCTGAGTCTATGAACCAGCTGATGAGGAAACTGGACCAACTCAACCTGGATATAGAGGAGGCCCTGAGTGCCAGCTCCTCCCCCTGCAATACTCCCAGCACCATCCGCAAGAAACAGGTGAGAAGGTATTTTCAAAATATTTTATCATGGCCATCAGGTGCCTCAAGTTGGTCTGGGGTCTCCAACAAAGACAATCGACAGCGTTTGTGCGTGGGAAGCTGGCGGGAGATTGTGTCCTTGTCGCTGCACTAGTGACTCCTACTGATTGGCCTGAATGGATGCCCATTCAGCGTGCAAGGGAACTGGAGAAGACAGCGTGAACCTTTGTGAACCTCCCTGATGCCATCAAAGAACAACACTGTGCCTCCGTCTCAAACACGGAACAGGAACTAATCCGTTCATGAGAGCCCCCGTGGCGCGTTTGATATGAAGAAGCGCTGACCACGCGCAATTAGCACCATTGGTTCCTTCAGCAAAGTCTGTAATTGTGAACATGGAAGTTAGACACTTAGGATTATGCAAATCTGCTCATACTTTTTTAGATTTCCATGATCAATTTACTTTTCCGTGTCCCAATGGATTTGTAGGAATGTTCAACAGGATTTAATGTACCAGTAGGTTGAATTAGAACTGCAGATACAATCAAAGTTCTACCAACTTACCACTTAAAGGGGAAGACCACCCATTTTCAATATTGAACTGTGTCATTAATATACCTTAGAGGAGTTGTGTGGAAATAGAAAAAAAGTTCCCCCCCTTCTGTGTTGCCTAGAACTGGAGGATTGATTTTGGGGTTTGTATTGTAAAGTACAACTTGATGACATCACACATTGTACTTTACAATACAAACCCCAAAATCAATCCTCCAGTTCTAGGCAACACAGAAGGGGGGGAACTTTTTTTCTCCTCTAAGGTATATTAATGACATATTTCAATATTGAAAATGGGTGGTCTTCCCCTTTAAGCCATATACTTTAAATAGTAAAATAGCCCTTCTACAATATCTTATAGATGTGGGTTGGGGTTGGATATATTTGATCATTGAGTCATAAGCTTGACTGTATGACCTAAAGCTGTTGGACAGGGTTATCTGTCTATGACACTGTGGGCTTTGTCCGTTTGTCTTTTACTATGTTACTGACCGGCGTCCAATTTATGATGCAAGTCTCTTAGATGTGATACTAGAGTCTGCAGTGCTCCTCCCGAATCTGGTCAGAATGGCATGGCAGAGACAAACAGCCATTGTGCTTTGAGGTTCCAACTGGGACCATGTAATGCTGTTCCTAAAAAAGGCTCCTCTCATGGTGGCATGTATCGTGAAATATCTCTCTAGAGTTAGCATTTGGGAACAAAAGTGCTCTTTTGGAGTCCTTATGTATGTACCACACAGAGAGGCTCTTGTGCTGAAGGAAGATGTTTGTATGATTTAGTCCATTAGGAATGGTTGAGAGAGTGGTACATGCCTCGCAGGCATCTGCATAACCATCCCAGGCATTCACTATTACTCGCTTTAACTAATGACAAGGAACCGGGCAAGACAGGACATCTTTACTGGGGTCTTTGACAAGGTCATAATCTCTGTCCTCTCAAAGGACAATCCACACATACAAGCTCCTTTGTCTTGTCTCTGTCAAGCTGAAGTGAGAGTGGAGATTTTGCTTCCCCAGCCGCTGACCTCAGCCTCTTGTTTTCTTTTCCCTTGGCCACCAAAGAGCCCATCCTGTCCTGGTCTCTTCTGGCACAGAGAGAGAGACGGATCCAGTGTTGATTATTGTCCTGTTGTTGTTGCAGAGCGATGCCATTTCAAGGACCGCATTAAACCAATCCCTCAACAGCCAAGCCTTCCGAAGATCAGAAAAGGAAGAATGCCAGCGGCACAATAGGTCCCCCACTCCTCGTAGTACATCCTTTGGAATAAGAACAAAAAACAAAAAGACAACGGTAAGCTCTAAGGCTCAAAGCCTTTTCCAGTCCTGATAATTGTTTGCTTGACTGAAAATAGAACTTTGCTACATTTGCTACATATTTGTGGCCGTTGAAGTTGAAGAGCGTTTGATTCTGTCCATGAGCTCCCGAGTTCCTTGCAGTATGCGTACAATACTGAGAACATCCTTTCTTCAAATGGGATCTGATCTGGGATTTTTGGGTGACTGCCATGACCCGCATATTTCCTTTAAAGATTGTAATCCCCCCCCCCATACTGCTGGTATACTCATTGGTATAAACAATATACCAATGAGTATACCAGCAGTCATTTTCAGTGATCCCAACAGGCTGTATTGATCTCATTGTATCTGGTTGGCCAATATGAAATGTTTTGCCATGGTGAAGCTATATGTTTCTCAAATGATTGTTTCTGAAAGGAATGCTGAGAATGGTAGATCCTGTACAAGGAGGACAGGTGATTACAACCATTCACAGGGAATCATTGCATCTGAGTTGTCAACATTATTAGTTTTTTCACGCAAGTATCCCTAATAAGATTAGTATTATCCTAAGAAAAGATAATTGAACTACTGACTTCACTATCATGTCTAAGATATCCACCTTGTGAGGGTGAGGTGGACAGTAACACGCACGCACGCACGCACGCACGCACACACACACACACACACACACACACTGACAAGCGTCTGTCTCTAGACTCTAGAAGTTCACAATCTCCTGCCTTAACAAATATTTGAGCTTTACTTTAAGAATACGTTCAGCTTAGGCATTCCAACACAAATATGGTAGACAAATCATTTAAATCTTTCTGTAGTATTCAGTAGTCCTAAACCTACCCAGCAAGCACGGTCAGGACCTAGACCAATCAGTGACGTCTCGATTGGGGCCAGATCACAGCCCATATGGGGATGATCTTGACGTCATTACCAGGACGTCATATGGACTTTTTAGTTTGACAGGATTATTTTTATTGTTTGTAATGTTAGTTGAAATATGAGCATAAGGTTATATTCTGGGACATATCTAACTAGCTATGATATTTATCTGACCTAGAATATCACCTGATTTCAACCAACATAAATCCTGTCAAACAAAAAAGTCCATATCGACGTCCTGGTAATGAGTCATTACCAGGACGTCATATGGACTTTTTTGACTGGTCAAGATCATCCCCATATGGGCTGTGATCTGGCCCCAATCGAGACGTCACTGATTGGTCCAGGTCCTGACCGTGCTTGCTGGGTAGACATGGATAGCATAGTGATTTACAGAAGATAAAGACAACTCGGTTTCTCTCTATCCTGTCCACTGTTATAGTTGCCTTTATTTTTGTTTTCCATCTAAGCTTCAATGACATAATGTTACAGAATGGGGGGATCAGAGTGACACCTAGAGGTGCTAAAGCCTATGTTATACGTTGTCATACGGGACAACTCTCCTATTCGGTTCAATACTGTCTTGTAGATCAGTCTGCTCTGCTTATTTATGAATAGAAAATTGCACATATTTCCTTCACTTTGTCATACGACAGTGTTGCTCGTCGGAAGCAAGCTCACAACTCTTCAACAGATTGTAAACTAAAGGGCTATGAATTTATTTTGCTATGTGCACTTCAGCAACAGATTTCATAGTCCTGTCCATTTTGTGGAAACACACACAACCTCTCAAGAATGGCAACAGCATAAATGAAAATCAGACAGAGGAAGACAGGTGGGAATGATCACATAAGTCAGAGACAATTCTTTTGGCTGTAGTTTGAGCTTAGGTATGGTGCAGTTACATGTGATAAAAATGTCATACGCGTTTAGTCACAGGCTATGTGTAGGTCATGGTTGAGGTGTCTAGGCAGTCATTGATTGGCTGTGCATTGCTAGCGTGTTTTCATTCAGTTTAGTGAGTACCAGGTTCTTTTACATTGACCCAGCAGGCTAATGATAAGCCTGGGCCTAATGCTCTACAACAGTGGTTCCCAAACATTTTAGCTTGTGACCCAAAAGAGACATTAGACGTTTGCCTGGGACCCAAACTAGTGAAAACAGCAGATCTACACGTCGCTTCGCGCCGCATTGTGAGCTTGTAGATCGTCTGTTTTCACTACTTCTTTCTTTTAAAGTGTAGTAAGGCTGTTTTTGTTGGGTGAATCTAGTTTTTGTCCCTCTTCATCCCAGCATCTGCAAACTGCAGGGAAAAGTGAAAAGAATTTGCAGCTCTGATGGATGAACATAATACTGTAACAGGACCAATGTGGCTCATTAAAGTGGGATTCGGGACTCGGGGAAAAGGGTGAGCTGAACCTCGTACCCTGGTTTAAGCATGACCTTGTAAAGCTTGAGAATATAGATAGGTGGAGAGGTCAACCACACTGCACATTCACTATACATACTGTAGACCACTGGTTACCAAATAGTGGGTCGGGACCCAAATGTATACAATTAAATAACTGTAAAAGAAACAAACAAACAATGTAAGAAATTCCATAAATAAAATAAAATAAAATAATTAAGAAGTAGTGAAAATAGCTGAACTACAAGCTCACAATCACAACACGGCGCGAAGTGACACGTTATGTGCTTGTAGATCTGCTATTTTTGGAGCTGTGTGGAACACAAGCTCCCTATACGTGGCCGTGTGTGTGGGTCTGTCTCCGTCCGTGTCTGTCTGTCTCTCTGTATGTAGCCTGCAGTAACCTTTTCTGACCACACATGTTAAGGGAGGGGCGCTGTTGCACACACACACACACACACACACACACACACACACACACACACACACACACACACACACACACACACACACACACACACACACACACAGCTCCACTTCGAACAGAGGTTCGATTTTAATAGTTTGCGTCCCGGGCAAACATCTAATCTCTCTTTTCGGTCTCGACCTGAAAGGTTTGGGAACCACTGCTGTAGACTCTCCCTCTTTTCCTGTCATAGTTCCGTCACAGACCCCTCCGTATCTTACATAATAACTATTGAGTCAGTATCACGGGGCAACAGGATGAGAGAATGCAATGCAGTGCAGACACAGTTGCAGACACTAAGAATAAACTGTGCGAGCTAATGCTGGTTGTCCTATGCTTGGATGTGTAGTTAGGAGATACAGTATGAGTCTTTTGTTAGCTTGGGTGCCATCCTGCTCGCTCCGTTCCGTGATTTGTTTTGTCACTAGCAGAGTGACAAAACAGATCACGGAACGGAGCGATCAGGATGGCACCCAGGCTAGTCTTTTGTTGGATGTGGATGTATAGCATTATATAACCCTTATCATTACTTGCATATAGTCACACAGGCTGTGGTTAAATGGTATAAGCCTTGGCCTCAAGTCCCACAGGATGTCTCTGGGGCTATCCTTCTAGCTGAACCACATAAGATGAATAAGTATGTTGGTTCACATTCTAAAAGGAAAGCCTGGAGTTCTAAGCCAGGTTCCTCCCTTTTCTGACAAAGTTGGGCAAAACTGGCAAGTAAAAATAAATAAATAAATACTAATAATTATTTGGATGAATAGCTCAAGAACTGTGTTTTGGGAAATCTAAGCTGGGGGGTGGTATGTTGAGGAATTGTGTTTGCTTGGGCCCAAAAGTATTGCATAATATAAGCAATATACTGTGTGTGCATCATAGAATCATGCTAAAATCACTTGTAACACAAGTGCAAATCCTCAAAAGTAATCCAACAAGATTTGCTGAACTTGTTACATTTTACAGTTACATTTATATTCAGCCTCTTTCACGACTTACGTGTATGTTCTCATCAGTTTTATTTCTGCTATTCGGTGCAGGTTGAGATGATAAAAACATCTGGTGTGTCTCCCCTTTTCTCTTTTACATTGTCATTGAATAGAGGCTATTTGAGTTGAGGATTCCTGGATGCAGTTCTCTGTCACCTGGCCTGACCAGTTGTGTGACTGTGCTGTTGACTCTCAGGGAGAGTGTCATTTGTGCTGGGAGAGCAGCTATCATTCACCAACACAGACCTGTCATTTCATATAAACATCCTTGTTGATGTTAGCAAGGGCAACGCTCCCTCTGACAACAGTCCTGAAAGGGACTCTGTGCTCTTCCTGCATGTAGGCTGTCGTTTGTCGTGACCCGCAACCTTTGACATGTGTCCACCATCTGATTGGAATTAGTTTGAACTGGGGCGATGTGTGTATAAAGTGGGGCAGGACTAAAGATATGCTTGTATGAAATACTTTTTCTCCGCTGTCGAGGGAGAACGTTTTCCACCCTTTTGAAACCTTGTAAAATAGTGTCATCCGTGCTGAATCTCTGCATTTTGTTCTTGGGAGTGCACATTTTCATGACTTTCTTTTTGAAAGTAGGTCAGATGCTGTCTGTTGAAACTAGCTTATAGGTCATATTTACTGAAGCAACAGTTCCTTCTCAAGAAATCACTGTTATATGGGATTGTGAGTTCAAAGAGCCAATCACCTACTGTACCCCATGTTTGTACATTAGACCCTGTCTTTGAATCTTGTGACTGAAGTGCTTGGTTATGTAATGACATTCTACTAGGCTGTGCCAAATCTCACAGTCAATAAACAGGAATACTTTAGTAACAACAGCAGTGACTGCACTTCAAAGTTTACAGAGGCCCCACACCTTTTTTGGGCACAAATGTCCTTATTTTCCATAGGTTTTTGTTGTTCTGCTCCAGTGTTTTGGTCTCATGTATAACATATATTATAGATATGGGGATGTACTGTGCACACAAACACCACCTGTTCCTTTCATGCAATCCATTGATATTACAGTCAAGTGGCAGCCATAGGCTAGGTTAGTCATCTACAATAGGCCTCTTTCTGAATTGTTGCGGCCGAAAATAGCGGATCTACAAACTCGTTGCAAGTCTATGGCGAATTGTGTTTTTGAAGATCAGCTACATTCAGGAATGAGGGGCGGCAGTGGCTCAGGAGTAGCCTTAGAACACGGAGGGTTCCTGAAAGGTTTCCAGTTCGATCCTGGGCTCCCCCAGAGTTAAGGACGAATTTTGGAGCATGTAAATAAAAAATCAACCTCACGCTATGTCAATCAAGTTTGCACACTGCCGCCCGTTTCGTATTTATTTTTGGACCAGGGTTGATTTTTTTCAGATTTTCGCAACTGTCGCCACTGGGTCCCTTGCTCTCTCTCTCTCTCTCTCTCTCTCTCTCTCTCTCTCTCTCTCTCTCTCTCTCTCTCTCTCCTCTCTCACTCCATGGCCTATAAAATGTTTTTGTGGGTTTCGGATTTAAATAATCGTGAAATCTTTCATCTTAAAAAGGGGAGACCACAGGGAACCATACACTAGATACAATTGCCCGATAACAAATTGTAAATGTTAGCTTTACTTATGGCGTGATGAAATTAAGACATCTTCGGGTACTGCTTTCACATTACCCACAGCTTATGGGTGCTGATTGATAAATAATATTACTTTGCTATGCACTCATTAGGTGATGATGATCTCTTTATATATGGATGAAGAGAGAAATGATTCCTTTCAGAATTCCGGATAAGTGCTTTACAGACAAAATGGCTGAATAAATGGTTTTTCAGTTTTACATTGTAGAGCTGCACATATTTGTATGTATTCCAAATTCTCTCTTTTTTTTTGTCTTGCAGATGTTCAGCAAGATGACCAATGCAGGGGCAGGTAAGACATTTTATGTTAGAATATGTTACAGAATGTAGTTTTAGATTGAATGGCTGAAGGTCTTTAGTTCCCATCACCAGGTAATGGAATGTCCACTGGTAGTGTAAAAATATAGATGTTTGTGATGAAATCCCATACCCAGATCAAAAACTGTACAGTGATAGAAATGGCTGCTTTGTGAAAGTTAGACTTACCGTATCAAAGTATCATTGTTATCTCAGAGACTTCTCTGAGGTTTTTGGCCTATAATTATATGATTGTGAATATTACAAATATACCAGACTGGACTGGGTTCACACTGGTGTATGCTGGGGCAGTGTTGCAGTTTCCCAAAACATCAACCTACAAAGCCCCAGAGTGTTCCAGCCAGCAGGGTGGCATTGCTCAAGCCTTAAACAATGTGAACCAGAATGACGGCCACAGGTGTCCACAGCCTCCCTCCCAACCGATGTCTAGAGAATGTCCAACCACGCCGTCTCTTATTTTAAAGGGCCTATTATATATTGGTCACTTGGCGGGGGCACAGTTAAAATTAGGAAGCATGCCAAATCATTGTTTCTGTTTTGCTGAGGGGAAATATTTGGCCCGCCGTGATGTGGCCCTTGGGGGCAGCTGCAGGATTTGGGTAGATGCCATTTTAGGCTCAGGTTGCACTCTCACATGACCTCTGTTGTACAAGATGGTACTACACAAGTGTACAATGTGGTCTGGAAAAATTCCACTGCACTTTCGTGGTTTAGCCGACTAATGTGCGGCCTCTCAACGTGTATGTGATATGGATCATGATTGATTGCTGGGCATACCTACTAGTAATTTTTGGAAATCCGAAGTTGGAGTGCGTGTGGCCATGGTTGATAACTTCAACAACTCTGTCAACACGTCTTTCACATCCCTTTTCAAGGCATTAGTCATTCAACATTACCCTGTATTTTCCTATGGTGTACCGTCCTCTTTTTAATAGCACACTGTGTATATATAGCCACATGGCTGGTGACATACCATTTCCCTTTTAGTTGGGTATCTTGGCTGAAATAAACGGGATCAAAAGTGACCGTCAATGTCAACTTCATTTAGACTAGAGTTAGACTTAGACTACAGTCACAATATACTTCTATAATATATGCTAGATAATGACAATATAACCATGAGGATGGTATGGTAGTACTGTATGGTGAAAGCTCTGAGACATTCAGGCACATGAGGTACACAGTACAATAATACAACATTTCCAGCTTGTATTTTACAGCTGAGCTCATTTCTCCATTTATGACCCCACTATGAGGGGAGCAGATGGTCTGCAGTATGGACCATAACAACAGTGTTCACTTCATTATGATGACATTGTCCAGTGTATCCAGATCCCAAACACCTCAGTGTGAGTGAATGAAAGCCATGCTCCTCTGTGCTATAAAAGCATAGACCCTGATTAGTACTTTGATATGGACATGGTTCAACCCAGTTCAACCCGGATTTGACTCAAATTTGGCTCAAATTTGTTCTCCTGCTATACCACTAACATGTGGAACGCCCTACCGCAAGCCCTAAAGGAGTGTAAATCCCTAACTTCCTTCAAAATCGGTCTAAAAAGTCACCTACAGACGTCTGCTACTCGAAACTTGTAATAGACTAAGCCCATACTTACCTCCCCTTTTCCACTGTAAATATCTTCTACTTCTTTTTATTTTATTTTCCTTTTCTTTTCCTTTTTCTCCCCCCCCCCCCCCCCCTTTTGTTATTGATGATATCCTATGCAAAGTACTGTGTTCTATCTGTCTGTCTTTCAATGTTATATGAGATACATAAAGTGGTTCCTGTGTAAATAAGCCGAAAAGCTTACTAGGATCTCCTTTTAGTTGACCTTGTACCAGTGATTTGTACTGTCATGAAACTGTACTTTTTCCTATGCATCCATCCATCCATCTTCAACCGCTTATCCGGAATCGGGTCGCGGGGGTAACAGTTCCAACTGAGACTTCCAGATTTCCTTATCCTGCGCAACTTCCTCCACTCCCTCTGGGAGTATACCGAGGCGTTCCCAGGCCAGTCTGGAGATATAATCCTTCCATCTGGTCTTAGGTCTGCCACGGGGTCTCCTCCCAGTGGGACGTGCATCGAGGACCTTCCTAGGAAGGCGCTCGGGGGGCATCCATACTAGATGCCCGAACCACCTAAGCTGACTCCTTTCCAAGTGAAGGAGCAGCGGTTCTACTCCAAGTCTCTCTCGGGTGATTGAACTTCTCACCCTATCTCTAAGGGAGATACCAGCCACCCTTCTGAGAAAACTCATTTTGGCCGCTTGTACCCGAGACCTTATACTTTCGGTCATGACCCACACTTCATGACCATAGGTGAGAGTGGGAACGAAAGACAGAGAGCTTTGCCTTACGGCTCAACTCTTTTTTCTTCACAACAGTGTGATTCAGCAACTGCAAAACCGCTCCTGCTGCTCCGATTCTCCGGCTGATCTCCTTCTCCGTCTTCCCCTTTCTCTCACTTGTGAACAAGACCCCGAGATACTTAAACTCCTTCACCTGGGGTAATGTCTCATTCCCTACTTGGACTGCACAATCCATCGGTTCCCTGCTGAGAACCATGGCCTCAGACTTATGCTGATCCTCATTCCGGCCGCTGTACACTCGGCTGCGAACCGATCCAGTGAGAGCTGAAGGTCTAATAAATTCTTCATTCAATCAATCAATCATTCACACTAGGCACGCGCGCGCACACACACGCACGCACGCACGCACGCACGCACGCACACACACACATTTTTTGTATTAACAGACTCTCTAACAGTGTTGTGGAAAGTGGCAATGCTTTTCTCTGGTAATATAATGAGAGGAGGTGGGAGTTTTCATCGTTATAATCCCTGCAGCTTTACGTGACATTAATCAAAGAGATAGCAGATGGTGATAATTGACTATTCACTTCTCCATATGGATAAGTAGCCAGGTCCCTGTTAGAGTTATTGCACAGGTATGATAAAGCTTAATTTATCTGTCAGTTCTTTTATGTGCTCTGTTGGTAGATGTGCTGCTGTAAAAAACGTCAGGCAAAATATTGTGTGTTCCAAGCAATCTGCAGTCATACCGTGTCCTCAAAGACTTACTTTTAACTTGCTGTGTTGCATACAGTAAATTCCTCTGTACTCTGCCAGATATTGGCCACCTTTCTAAACACCTGTCTTGTGGAGAATGACATTACTGAGGCTTGCGTCTAATTCATTATTCGTGCAGCTGCTTCGCTCGCTGAAAATAACGGATTCTCAATGTGATTCATGGTGATAATTCAGCCGATATTTCCTTATTTTCAGTGAGCGACATGGTCGTATGACAAGGTATGAATGAGGCTTCAACCAGAACCCTGTCCTAGAAGTGTCAGGCTGCCCGCTCTGGCCCTCTGGGTTTCAGACAGACAGACAGTGGCCATTTGAGAGTCTCTGTGAATAAATACGCTAATCTACTTTGACTGTGGAAATCTCCTGTCACTGACTATGGGAGAAAACAAAGAAGTAGCTCTCTGAATCCCTGGAGGAGCTTCTTTTCTCTTATTAAGACCCTCTTCTCTGTCCCTCACACCTCCATGTGAATGACTCTTGGGGAAGCACTCCAGAAACTTGGCTTACTTCCCTGACCCATAAGGGAAGCTCTTTTTTTTCCTTCTTTGAAATGTTTTGGTTGAGTTGCCAGCTTTTTTTCCATTCCCTTTTAGTAGTGTAAAGAAAATCCCGTTGTGATGGAGCTTGCTGGTCCAACACTCTAATCAAGTCTCCAGATTCTAATTGGCATTATTTGCACACACTGTAGATTGTAATATTACTGTAATATCCTGAAAGTTGCTAAATCGATAAACTAACACTGAAGATTTTACTGTGAATTAGATTTATTTTTTAAACCTTTTTAAAGCATTTAAATACACAGTGACACATATTTTATACGTTTTGGAATTATTGTGTGACAGAGGTAAAAACATTTGGCAAGTATGTTCCCATGACTCCCGTATAAGATTGGTCAATGTGAGCATTCATCTTTGCGTGAAACGACCCTTTTGTATAGGCCCCATGTGTGTGTACAGTACTATAAAACACCCGTGCAGTTACGCTGGATATTATATAATGTCTGCGGTTTCTAATGTATTTCAACAATGCCGTGGTGTCTTCCCTCGGCTGTCGTCAGTGTGTTCCTCCAGTGTGGTTCAGCTGTTCTCCCAGGCCCAGGCCCCCAGTCTCACCCGGGGTCACTCCATCCCAGTGGTTACGGCAAGTGACCCCAGACAGCTGCAGTCTATCTCTGCTCTGTCTGTGTCTCTGGAGGCCTGTCTCAGTCAGGCCTGCCACAGGGACACACACGTGACCACAGGGCCTCATTGCATTATTGAAGGAGGGAACAGCCTGTCACCTGCACGATCATAATCAGAACACTTACAACAAAGGAAGTGGGTGGGTGGATGGGTGGGGTGGGGTGGGGGTGGGGGGGGGCATATTGGTATCAGATGTTGCTGAATGTCTAGAGCGAGGACCCTAGCGTGTCTACCGTACGCTCTCTCTTGGATTCTACCCTCTCTGCTGTTTTCTTCATGAAATGATTTAGCGTTGTTAGTCAAGGTATAGTCTTGCGTGGCCAGACTGTTGCCTCCGCGATTTGGGCAAATGCTCCTGGCATAAAGTCTGGCAAACGGAAATAGAAACGATGAGTGCGAGATAAAGCGGATGTGACGCAACCGCTCCCTTGGTGCAGTAACAATAACAAGTCCTACTGGAAGCGTTATGTCTCCTTTCAACATTTCTGGGGGCGTTATTTCGTCTTTCTCTGGTGTTATTGGTGTTACCTCCAGGATGTGTTCAAACGTTTTCTTAACTCATACAGTGCCCCGGGCCACAAGTGGCCGCTAGAGTGCCAGAAATCTCTCTATAGACCTTCACTCTAGCTTCCGTCGACACTGTCCCAAGTGCCTTGGGATTTCACTCCTGCCAATGCTATGTGGGACGAGAGGAGGAAGCTAGCTGACACGTAGCCAAAATGCTAACCCCTTTAGAAGCCCGATCTAAAGCTATTTCAGAAAAAACTTTCTCTTTGGGTCTGGGAACACAATCCGGAGAAAATCCTGTCTAAAGATGTGATTTATTATTGGAGTGGGCGGCGCGATGCGGCCGTTAGCGCGACTACGGCCCGTGTATGGCCGAGTGTTGGCCCGGACCATGGATGGACGTTTAGACCGGGGCTTCGTTGAGGCCTCCGATTAAATAATTCATTTTATTAAAGTTGTATTCAGTGATAATGAAAGTGGCCGGGGGTCATCTTGTCACAGCGTGGAAATGTTTAGTTTTTTATAGATTTTCTACACCATTATAATGTTCTTGTTTTGATCATTTGACCCAATCACTGAATATCGGTAGGCCTACGTCTCCAGCTTCAGGATATGTATGATACAGATTTACTACAAGACTGTGGCATTTTATGAGTTCAGTGGTTTACAATCTAGGCATTTAGCAGACGTGGAGTGACTGTGGTTCTCAAAACTTTTATTTTGACCATCATAACTAAACATCATAACATAACTACGGCCATACTCTACCCTGATTGGTCGAGGACTGGCTGGCCACCTCTGAAAACGGAATCTAGCTATGCTCACAACACGGGCCATGGTGGAAGTCCTTATATGGTCAGCACACATTCTAGTGAGGAGAATGAATGGAAAATGTACCAATTATATTTTTATTTGAATGAAATACAATCACTGAATATACCTTTAAATATCCCGGACTACTTCGGGATAGGCACCCCGGAATACGTCGCGCCGCCGACAGTATAGATTGAGGTTTTTTTGGGGGGCTCTAAACTTTATTTTAAACCATTTTCAATGGAATAAATCGTCGGACCATCTAGCGTCTCTCGTTGGTAAGCGATGGACGAGCAAGGACCACCCACGTTGCTACAAGCAGCTCGGGGTAAGTAAAATAGCAAATAAAATATTCTATTGGATTGAAATAAAGCCGAACTTGTTCGGGATAGGCACAAAAAGGGTTAAACTATACACCCATAACAAGAATAGGCCGCTCGAATGACTTTGTCTGAGCTATTGTGTGTCTGTTATGTTTCCAATGGGACTACAGTTCAGTGCAGCAGCGGCTACTTCCGATACTCGCCGTTCGGGAGCTGCCGTTCCAGACTCTATATAGCATTCGGAGATTGTGGAATAGTTGTCTGGCTACGCGAGACTAGTCAAGGTACAACTCCATGGGGAGTGTAGCCCTCAGACCAGGGCTATTAGAAATCTAAAGTAAAACACACAGTGGACTGAGTGCAATGGAAGTCAGCAGCTGTCAGGCACTTGGTTCTTCAACAGGGGGTTCGGGGCCCCTAGGGGGTCCTCAGAGTTACTATAGGGGGTCCTCCAAATCTTCCAATAATTTTTATATTAACAACTTGAACCCTAGTGTCCATATTCTGAGAACTGTAGCCAAAAATAGCTGATCTACAAGCTCACAACGCCTCGCATCGTGAAGCGTTGTGAGCTTGTAGATCGGCTATTTTTGGCCAAGAGGTTTGGTGTAGAGGGGAAAAAGAACAGTACAGAGTAAAAGGTCAAGTTTATTAAGTATTGGCGGCTCAAGTTAGCCTAGTTCCAGACCCTGAATCGCTAGCCACACCCCTTTATTTTTTTTGTTTTGGCGATTCAGGGGTCTAGAAGTGCTCTCATTGAGGAGGCCTGCCTCGGTTGAAAATCCGTACGGCGAATCAGCGTTGTGAATCAGTGTCTTGTGATCAGCGTGGGTGGGGGTTTCCCAGAACTCATGTGTGTTTCCAAGTACACCAGCGCCGCCGCCGTACCGTACCGCGCATCGCGTCGCGATAAAATGCGGTAAATTGCGGTAAAATGCGATCGTATCGCATCGATCTCGCTATGAAACACCATTAGCAGGCATGTTATGTTGTGTTTGATTACTAGTTCGTAGTGCTCCTATTCTGACTGTTTCTTTGGTTAGCAAGTAGCACTAGCAAGCAACAGGCTAGCCACTAGCCAGTCACACATAACAACCATGATAACAACACTATGTCATGTGTTGGTCGGTGAACCAATCGCTGAAGACTGCCTCTTTTTGGCAACGCCCATCCCTGCAAACGCCCTGGGGGGAAGAACTTTCAGACTGAATAATGAAGTGAAACGAAATGTCAATTCAGGCTGAGTGTCAGGCTAGGCTCAAGTGGTTAAATATCTGAAAACACAAATTGACAGGGGCAAGGCGTACTTGGCCTGAAAACATTGAAGACCCCTGGTCTAAAGTATTTAAATGTTGTTTTTTTTTCTTTTCTTTTTTAAGATTAGGTTCAGACAGAACCTTGTCTCGCAGAAAATGCCTTAGATATGGCCTTAGACTTAGAGGACTGAGAAACTGTAAACTTTTCCTTGGCCGTGATGACCAAGCATTTTTTTCCCCACTCTGTGATTATTCAAATCCGGACACTGAAATGTCTTTTTTTTTTAAGCTGGTTTTATGTTGTAGGGCAGTAGGGGGGGTGGGGGCACTTTTTCATGTGATTATGCTGTTATTTTCACTCCCACTCCCTTCCATTGGTGAACAGGTGCCAGATCAATGACATCATGAGTTAAATTTATAAGTCCGTCGTCATTTGTAGATCCAGCGTAGACTATAAAGGGTGCTGCTGGCATGGCTAGTGCATGAAAAATTCCACACGTGGAAAAGATGGAAAATGACTTGTGGTTTCCTGAGTGCAGAGGCCAGCTTGGCTTTTTGACAGAAAGAGAAGAAAAGGGGGCCTGGTAGTATTTCGAGACTTTCCTCTGAATATACAGTAATTTGTCAAGGTTGTGAAAACATTTGAGAGAATTATTTGTTTAACTTCTGTACAAAAAAACATTCATTGTTTTCAATGTGATTTCAACATTTTCATTGCACTTATTATAGTTATCTGACAGTAAATGGCACATAATTCTAGTTAATAATGCCTCACAGGCCCGCACACTAAATGAGATCATCATAATGTTTAACAACCCCTGTCACGTTTTGATTTAATTTATTGCCAGGTATAATTCATCTAGGTTGATTGTGTAATTTAGTGTGTACTCAATTGATGCAGCAGTTTGTTCAAAAATCTGCAGTAGGCCTATGTCCTTTTTTCTTCAATCGGGAAACAGCTTTATTATCAATTAGTACCAATTACAACCAAGCTGCCTATTAAAAGAGAAGCAGCCAGTAAATTTAAGAGACAACTTCCTTTGGACAAATAAAGGTGACTTGGGCTGCGTGCGTGCGTGTGTGTGCGTGCGTGTATGCATGTGTGCGTGCGCGCGTGTGTGTGTGTGTGTGTGTGTGTGTGTGTGTGTGTGTGTGTGTGTGTGTGTGTGTGTGTGTGCGTGTGTGCGCGTGTGCGTGTGTGTGTGTGTGTAGCATACATGCATGTGTCTTTAGGAATTCAGGTCTGGGTTTTGTAAACTAGCTGCGAAGGCGCTGTGAGGTAGCCCTGTCACACAGGCACTTGTGTGTGAGCGTGAACCAGCACAAAGACTAACTGGTTGGTCCAGCACTCAGCTGCCAGCCAGGCAACACAGGCAGAAACACAAGATTTTGCAAGGAATTACCGAGCCAGTGGGTCACAGTACATCAGGTATTTGCACAATAACGTAACTGCGCGCGAGTGTGTGTTCGTGTTTGCCATTCAGCTGAAATTAATTAATAAGAACTAAACTGTCATCTAATCACGCACGCACGCGCGCGCGCGAGCGCACACACACACACACACACACACACACACACACACACACACACACACTAACTCACAACTTTCTGAGTTTAAGCCAAGACAATATGTGTCTAGTAGATATAGTGACCACCCATCGTTCCCACAAAGACCACAGAGGTTCCAGATGTTGCGAGGAGGCGGGAAGTCTGCACTTCCAGTGCCTGTTCTCTGTGCCAGGCGTGTGCGGCACGCAGGGCATGGCTCGCACATATCACACTGCACACTTTTGAAGCAAGGATGTGTGTGTAACCATGCCGTTCAAGATTTACGCAGCTTTCCTCCACTTCCACCTGTATCCAGATAAATACATGGGCAAAAAAATAAAAATAAATAAACAGCACACCAATGAAAAGAGTCAGTGTTTCATGGCAGTGTACCAGAACAGCTTTCTTGTGGGTTTTAGATCTGATTAAACAATTTGACCCAGTAATCACAGAGCAATAGAAGATAGAGAGAGTGCAGACTTCCTACTGTCTGGTCCTACACCTAGGGGGTTTGTTTGCGTTTTAGTTTGACTCAGCAAAATACAATACCTATGCTGTACTTCACACCGATTTTAGCCGTACTGATACCTACCCACGGATGGTGCAATTTAATCCACATCTGTTGACATTTGTGTACATTGAGGTTTTTATTCAATTGAGGAATCAGTTGATGGTGATCTAGAGACTGTTCTGAAATTGAAAGGTTCAGAGGTTTGAATGTTATAACGGCCGTCTACCAGTCCCTTCCTTCCTTCCTCAACTCCTTCTTTAAGTTTAGTAGTTTGGTGCTTCTGGCAAAGCAGGTGGTCATGGGAAGCATGCAGCAAATACAGCATTATGGGTCCCATGGAGATGGATGTGTGTACACTGTACAGTATGTGAGTGCATGCGTGTGCGCGTGCAGGAAGGGGCTTTGATGGATGCTAGTTTTAGTTTTAGGTAAAGCTGCTTCTCATCGGTTATTTGTTTGACTGTTGCCAGTTGTTCTCTTGGGTCAGGGCTTTTCTTGAAATAGACCAATACCATTCTTTAGTGTAATACAATATAACATGAAACAAGACATGAGCTTCCTATTGGCCTTGTGTTATGCAGGCTTACATTGTTCTCTTAAGTATTGCAAACAAAGACATTGCCTCTGTCATTTGACATCTGTCATAAAGACACTTTGGGAAACACGTCTGAAATATGTACCCATAAAGGGTCCATTTTGTCCATACGTAGCTGAATAGAAAATGCAACAAGTGCAAGAGCAGAAATGTAATCAAATTCACACATTCAGCGCAGTTTTTCTGTGTGAAATGGTCCTCTGAAGAAAATAATAGGAAGGTAAACCTGTATGACAACAGAAAACCAATCATCCTTGTTAGTGTGTATGTGTAAAAGAGAGGGAGAGAGAGAAAGCTACTTCTGATTAAATCCTTACTGTTCTAATGAGGACCAGGTGCTGAATGCTGTAAAGGTTTTCCCAGGGATTTTTTTGTGGGGGAATGGAGCCTTAAACCTGACAGCATTACATGCTTTGTCATTCCCCTCTTGTCCAACAATTAAACAATAGTCATGTACGCTTGTCGTGCCAGCTTTACATTCTTCAAGCCTCTTTATACAAAATGTCTTTGAGCCCTTGGAGCAGTCACTTCTACAACACATTTATGATTATCCAAACTAACATTTGAGTTTATTTTTGTCTTCGCTTATTGTTATGCAGGCAGGCAGGTTATGTAACGTATGCCACTGCAACAGGCAAAATGTGAATTGGCCCTAACCATAATGGCCTATTATCCAGAGGATGGTCCATTATTCGAAAATCCACTCTCTGTATGGATCATCTGTCGTCTTTTGAAAAACACAAGAGATGACTGGATCTAATTGATTGTCAGTGGGAGATTAACAGTTCCATGAAGGACATCCTCCGCTGGGAAGGTAACCATGACGTTATAGCTGTCCTCTAAGCAAACAGAATTAGTGGCCAGTTTAAAGGATGGGGACCGGACTCTGTGTATTCAGAGCACGGCTCCTCCTTCCCCAACCCCATAATCTAAACCCAGATATACACCACATGTGGGACTCCTCTGGAAAATGAACTCGGCTTGGGAATATATGGTCAGGAAATTTATAGCACATGCCTGGGACGAGCCTTCGGGGGCCAGGGGAGAGCTCCCCGAGCCTTGTTTCCATTAGGCTGGGAAGTGTAATCTCCCAGACTATTCAAGGGGCCTGGTGTGGGACCTCCTGGCCAAC